>NC_088864.1:51031276-51331276 GCF_032884065.1 Artemia franciscana
AAGAAAAAAAACTAAAAAAGGTAAAAACTACAAAAAAACTAAAAAGAAAAAAACTAAAAAAGCTAAAAAACTAAAAAAAACTAAAAAAAGGTAAAAAACTAAAAACTAAAAAAAAACTGAAAAACTAAAAAAAGGCAAAAACTAAAAAAAAACTAAAAACTAATAAAAAAACTAAAAAAGCTAAAAAAACTAAAAAAACTAAAAAAACTAAAAAAAGGTAAAAAACAAAAAAAAACTAAAACTAAAAAAGAAAAAACTAAAAAAAAGGAAAAAACTGAAAAATAAGAGAAAAAGAAAACTAAAAAAATATTAATAAATATAAAAAATATAAATATAAATATAATATAAATTAGCAATCAACAAAGCACCGAGACACAAATGACGACCGGGACACAGGGAGTATAAATGACGACCAGGACATAAGTAAAAAAAAAAAACTAAAAAAACTAAAAAAATGGTAAAAACTACAAAAAAACTAAAAACTAATAAAAAAACTAAAAAATCTAAAAATCTAAATAAACTAAAAAAGAAAAAAAAGAAAAAAGGAAAAAAATGAAGGAGAAAAACAAAACTAAAAAACGAATGTATATACAGACCGGGACACCGGGATACAAATGACGACCGGGACACAGGGAATATAAATGACGACCGGGACACAGGGACACAACTACAATGGGGACGCCGGGGGGGCACAGGGGGATATAAATGACGACCGGACACAAGGAATATAAATGACGCCCGGGACACTCAAAGAGAAATCACAGACTGGAACACCGGGACACAAATGACGACCGGGACACAGGGAATATAAATGACGACCGGACACAGGGAATATAAATGACGACCGGGACACAGGGGCATAACTACAAAGGGGACGCCGGGGTGCACAGGGGGATATATAAATGACGATGGCGACTCAGGGAATGGTTGATTAGCAATCACCATCAACAAAGCTCAAGGGCAATCATTAGAATCATGAGGTATAGATCTGAATACGGATTGTTTTCCCATGGACCATTATATGTTGCATGTTCAAGAGTCGGTAAACCTGACAATCTATTTATATGCACAGACAATGTGACAGCAAAGAATGTTGTATATTCGCAAGTTTTACGTAGTTAAAAACATATATATATATATATATATTATATATATATATATATATATATATATATATATATATATATATATATTATATATATATATATATATATCTATCTATATTCACAGGTGGGACATAGGGACACAACTACAATGGCGCGTAACTAATATGGCGCGTAACGACTTACGCGCGCGGGGGGGCTTGGAGGGGGCGCGAAGCGCCCCCACCAACTAGGTGTTGGGTGGCGCGAAGCGCCACCCCAACAGCTAGTATATATCTATATATATAAAAATAAGTTGTCTGTGGATCTGTGGATCTGTGGATCTGTGGATCAGGTGACGTCATGTTTGTCCGCATATGACGTCTGAATTATTTCACACTAATACAAAAGAAGAAAAAACTAAAAAAGGTAAAAACTACAAAAAAAACTAAAAAGAAAAAAAAACTAAAAAAGCTAAAAAACTAAAAAAAACTAAAAAAAGGTAAAAATCTAATAACTAAAAAAAGCTGAAAAAAATAAAAAAAGGCAAAAACTACAAAAAAAATAAAAACTAATAAAAAAACTAAAAAAGCTAAAAAACTAAAAAAACTAAAAACTAAAAAAGAAAAAAACTAAAAAAAAGGAAAAAAACTGAAAAATAAAAGAGAAAAAGAAAACTAAAAAAATATGAATAAATATATAAAAAATAAGTTGTTTGTGGGTTATGTCTGTCTGTCTGTCTGTCGAGTGACGTCGTGTTTGTCCGCATATGACGTCTGAATTATTTCACACTAATACAAAAGAAGAAAAAAAACTAAAAAGGTAAAAACTACAAGAAAACTAAAAAGAAAAAAAACTAAAAAAGCTAAAAAACTAAAAAAACTAAAAAAGGTAAAAAACTGAAAACTAAAAAAAACTGAAAAAACTAAAAAAAGGCAAAAACTATAAAAAAACTAAAAACTAATAAAAAAACTAAAAAAGCTAAAAAACTAAAAAAACTAAAAAAAGGTAAAAAACAAAAAAAAACTAAAAACTAAAAAAGAAAAAACTAAAAAAAAGGAAAAAACTGAAAAATAAGAGAAAAAGAAAACTAAAAAAATATTAATAAATATAAAAAAAAAATCTAAAAATCTAAATAAACTAAAAAAGAAAAAAAAGAAAAAAGGAAAAAAATAAAGGAGAAAAACAAAACTAAAAAACGAATGTATGTACAGACCGGGACACCGGGATACAAATGACGACCGGGGCACAGGGAATATAAATGACGACCGGGACACAGGGACACAACTACAATGGGGACGCCGGGGGGCACAGGGGGATATAAATGACGACCGGACACCGGGACACAAGGAATATAAATGACGCCCGGGACACTCAAAGAGAAATCACAGACTGGAACACCGGGACACAAATGACGACCGGGACACAGGGAATATAAATGACGACCGGGACACAGGGACATAACTACAAAGGGGACGCCGGGGTAAGGCAAAAAACTACAAAAAAACTAAAAACTAATAAAAAAAATTAAGAATAAAAAAATAAAAAAGATAAAAACTAAAAAAAAGTAAAAAGAAAAAACGAAAAAAAACTAAAAAAGCTAAAAAAAAGGTTAAAAACCAATAAAAAACTGAAAAGAAAAAAAGGAATAAAACTAAAAAAAATTTCATCTAAAAAACTAAAAAAAACTAAAAAAGGTAAAAACTAAAAGAACTAAAAGAAAAAAAAACTAAAAAAAGGAAAAAAACTGAAAAATAAAGGAGAAAAAGAAAACTAAAAAAATATAAATAAAAATAAAAAAATAAAAAGATAAAAACTTCAAAAAAAACTAAAAAGAAAAAAGAAAAAAACTAAAAAACCTAAAAAAAGGTCAAAACCCAATAAAAAAAAACTAAAAGGAAAAAAAAGGGAAAAAATTAAAATTTATTTTATCATATACCAATTCAAAAACGAATGTATACCGGGATGACGACCGGGACACAGGGAATATAAATGACACAACTACAACGGGGACGCCGGGGGGAACAGGGGGATATAAATGACGACCGGGACACCGGGACACAAGGAATATAAATGACGCACGGGACACTCAAAGAGAAATCAGAGACTGGGACACCGGGACACAAATGACGACCGGGACACAGGGAATATAAATGACGACCGGGACACAGGGACATAACTACAAAGGGGACGCCGGGGTGCACAGGGGGATATATAAATGACGATGGCGACTCAGGGAATGGTCGATTAGCAATCACCATCAACAAAGCTCAAGGGCAATCATTAGAATCAAGAGGTATAGATCTGAATACGGATTGTTTTCCCATTGACCATTATATGTTGCATGTTCAAGAGTCGGTAAACCTGACAATCTATTTATATGCACAGACAATGGGCCAGCAAAGAATGTTGTATATTCGCAAGTTTTACGTAGTTAAAAACATATATATATATATATATATATATATATATATATATATATATATATATATATATATATATATATATAAATATATATATATATATATATATATATATATATATATATATATATATATATATATATATATATATATATATATATATATATATATATATATATATATATATACATATATATATCTATCTATATTCACAGGTGGGACATAGGGACACAACTACAATGGCACGTAACTAATATGGCGCGTAACGAATTACGCGCGCGGGGGGGCTTGGGGGGGCGCGAAGCGCCCCCACCGACTAGGTGTTGGGGTGGCGCGAAGCGCCACCCCAACAGCTAGTATATATATATATATATATATATATATATATATATACTAGCTGTTGGGGTGGCGCTTCGTGCCACCCCAACAGCTGTAGCCGTTGTATTAGTTACGCGCCATTGTAGTTGTGTCCCTGTGTCCCACTTGTGAATATAGATAGATTTATATATGTGTTTCAAACTACGTAAATATTGCGAATATACAACATTCTTGGCTTTCCCATTAACTGTGCATATACAAAGCCGTATGTACTAATAATGACGTCATATGCAAACGCTCTTTTTACAAACAAACAAACATGCATACATTTTTTATGTAGCCAGATTAGTATATGTGCGTGTGGCAAACCTCGTTTTTGCCATTCCACTGAGTACATCCAGCATCGCACTGACCCAAACACTTCAAGTTTTACTATGTAGTTTATCAGTGATTTCAACTTTTGCCGGAAGACACGGGCCGTAATGTCATGTCTATGAACCGCCGATTGTCCTTGAAGTAAAACCTGCAGTATCTCGTCCCAAGATTGATTACATGTAAATGTAATAAATAAATCTGGACGACCATAGAGACGAACATACGCAATAGCATCTTGAGCATATTCATGCATATGACGGGGACTGCCAGCATATGACGAAGGTAAAATTGTTAATCTTCCAACGTTTGTGGTATTACCGTCATTTATAACTGCATCTCGCAAATGAATGTATTGTTCAGAGCGGAGCTTGGTCTGAATCAGGTGGATATATGGCAAACGTTCTGATTCAATTTTAGCATACATATCAACCAGGAATTGGTGAAACAATTCACGGCATTTTAAAATATAATTTTCTTCATCCTGCCGAATCATTAGTCTATAGGAATAATAATGCATTGCACTGCATTTCTTATTCATTTCTTTGTTAGTGGCTGGATTCATCAATTTAATATTAAAGTGATAGCCGTCGGCTCCATCCCAAAAAATGATAGGATATTGTAGGGCATCGTAGCATCGATGAGTTTCAGTAATTCTTAACAACTGAGCGTTTCGCTTATGAAGAATAATATCTCGAGGTAAAAACTGATCACCGACCATAACGATTGCCACTTCGTCGATAGTTGGAGCATTGTATCTACGCACATGTTGGCCAGGAGGCGTTTTGTCAGCGGAAATAACAATTTTATGCGTATCAGTAGGCATCAAATCAATGGCTGTTTTGAACAGACGCACTAAATTATTATTTTCGTGGAAAAGATGTTGCAATTGGGAAACGATTGTCTTTTCAACGTTGGGAGAAATTTCGCAACTTGCATTCAATTCAGAATTTCTATCACTGATGAAGTACAATTGTAAAAATTTATGATTCTCGCCTGAGAATGGTAGAAGGGACCCTGCTCTATGATAAATTTGCCCTTTTACTTTGAAAGTAGACATAAATTGATCTGGATTTTCGATTTGGGCTCCAAACGACGTCATTTGGAAACATGAGTTGTATTTTCTGATTTGTGACAAAAAACGCTTAGATTCTGACGTAGTTCCAGTAAGGAAAGTCTTCAATGGCTCTGGTGGTGCAGCCAACAGAGGAAGTTTGACTTTTCCTGAGGCGCAACACATTCCCATTGTTTCACCATTGAATTTCAAGGCCTTGCAATAGGGACAAATTTTAGACATGGTCCCGATTTGAACACATCTACTCAAGCTATAATCATCGACTGGGCTGTACCTGAATGCCAGGCGATAACTGTCAGGTTGCTCTGATTCCTCGGCACGCTTTCTTTTCTTACTTTCTCTATCAGTAGCAAATCTGATTTCTTGCTGTTCTTGTGATTCCTCGGCATGCTTTCTTTTCTTACTTTCTCTATCAGCAGCAAGCCTGATTTCTTGCTGTTCTTGTGATTCCTCGGCACGCCTTCTTTTTTCACATTCTTTTTTAGCAGCAAGTCTGCTTTCGCGTTGCTCTGGTAGTTCCTCGGCACGCTTTCTGTTCTTTCTTTCTCTATTCCTTCTATTTCTTCTAGTTTCCTTGCTATTCTTTTGATTCCTCGGCACGATTTCTGTTCTTTCTTTCTCTATCAGCCTCAAGCCTGTTTCCTTGCTGTTCTTTTGATTCCTCGGCACGCTTTCTTTTCTGACTTTCTCTATCAGCAGCAAGTTTTTTGGCATAGACTCTTTGAGCATCTTCATCGGCTTTTGCCATTGTAAGTTCATCAGTCATTTTAAAGCTAAACATTAATAGATTTCTACCTGAACATATATGTCTTAA
This sequence comes from Artemia franciscana, assembly GCF_032884065.1. Taxonomy (NCBI): domain Eukaryota; kingdom Metazoa; phylum Arthropoda; class Branchiopoda; order Anostraca; family Artemiidae; genus Artemia; species Artemia franciscana. The sequence goes on from NC_088864.1 coordinate 51,037,361, forward strand.
ATATCTTTAATGACGTCACCGTCATAGCAAAAATGACGACAACTAACTTCTTGACGTCAGTCGACACAGAAACATGACGTCACCTGATCCACAGACAGACAACTTATTTTTATATATATAGATAGATATAATTCTAAAATTGTCAGGTAATTTTCTATTTTGAAATAAAAACTAAAAATTATTGCTCAGACAACATAAATATTTTTAATATTTACATAATAGCTTAAAGGTTCTGGACTGAAAACTAAATATGCTAATCAAATTGGGTATTGCAATCTTTTAGGTTGAAAAGGCAGATCCATTGGAATCATGAGAATGCGTGGAATAAGAAAAGCCTCACCCTCAAAAGGCCCTGTCAAGATTGTTGCCTCTATTACGTTATAACAGACATAACACGTCATTTGTGTCCCGGTCTGTAATTTTGTTAGTCGACAAACATGACGTCAGACGACAAACAACTTCAAGACGACATACAGCTCAATCCTTATAATGACGTTAGTCGACAAACATGACGTCAGTCGACAGACAGACAAACAACTTATTTATATATATATATATATATATATATATACTAGCTGTTGGGGTGGCGCTTCGCGCCACCCCAACACCTAGCTGGTGGGGCGCTTCGCACCCCCCCAAGCCCCCCCGCGCGCGTAAGTCGTTACGCGCCATATTAGTTACGCGCCATTGTAGTTGTGTCCCTGTGTCCCACCTGTGAATATAGATAGATTTATATATGTGTTTCAAACTACGTAAAAATTGCGAATATACAACATTCTTGGCTTTCCCATTGTCTGTCCATATACAAAGCCGTATGTACTAATAATGACGTCATATGCAAATGCTCTTTTTACAAACAAACAAACATGCATACACACAACTCGTTTTTATATAGATAGATAGATAGATAGATACAATACAAATTAACTACGTAAAACTTGTGAATATACAACAGTCTTCGCTGTCCCATTGTCTGTGCGTATAAATAGATTGTCAGGTTTACCGACCCTCAAAGATGCAACATACAATTGTACATTGGTAAAGCAATCTGTATTAAGATCTATACCGCATTTTTCTAGTGATTGCCCTTGAGCTTTGTTGATGGTGGTTGCAAATGCTAATCGAATTGGGAATTGCAATCTTTTAAATTGAAAAAGCAGATCCGTTGGAATCATGGGAATGCGAGGAATAAGAACAGCCTCACCCTCATAAGGCCCTGTCAAGATTGTGGCATCTATTAGGTTTTCCATTGTTTTTTTTTACGGCAAGTCGCGTGCCATTGCAAAGCTTTGGTGGGTTGATATTTCTTAAAAGTATTATTGGTACGCCTATTTTTAGTTGTAGCAGGTGTGGTGGACACCCTGAAGGATCTATGGAATTTAAAAATTCAGATGGATAATTAACCGCTTCATTTGGTTCCGAAATACAAATTAACTTAAAACTTGCGAATATACAACATTCTTCGCTGTCCAATTCTCGCTGCATATAAATAGATTGTCAGGTTTACCGACCCTCGAACATGCAACGTACAATTGTCCATGGGAAAAACAATCAGTATTAAGATCAATACCACATTTTTCTAATGATTGACCTTGAGCTTTGTTAATGGTGATTGCAAATGCTAATCGAATTGGGAATTGCAATCTTTTAAATTGAAAAGGCAGATCTGTTGGAATCATGGGAATGCGAGGAATAAGAACAGCCTCACCCTCAAAAGGCCCTGTCAGGATTGTGGCCTCTATTAGGTTTTCCATTGTTTTTTTTACGGCAAGTCGAGTGCCATTGCAAAGCTTTGGTGGGTTTATATTTCTTAAAAGTATTATTGGTACGCCTATTTTTAGTTGTAGCACTTGTGGTGGAAACCTGTGCGTGTGGCAAACCTCGTTTTTGCCATTCCACTGAGTACATCCAGCATCGCACTGACCCAAACACTTCATGTTTTACAAGGTAGTTTATCAGTGATTTCAACTTTTGCCGGAAGACACGTGCCGTAATGTCATGCCTATGAACCGCCGATTGTCCTTGAAGTAAAAGCTGCAGTATCTCGTCCCAAGATTGATTACATGTAAATGTAATAAATAAATCTGGACGACCATAGAGACGAACATACGCAATAGCATCTTGAGCATATTCATGCATATGACGGATACTGCAAGCATATGACGAAGGTAAAATTGTTAATCTTCCAACGTTTGTGGTATTACCGTCATTTATAACTGCATCTTGTAAATGAATGTATTGTTCAGAGCGGAGCTTGGTCTGATTCAGGCGGATATATAGCAAACGTTCTGATTCAATTTTAGCATACATATCCACGACAAATTGGTGAAACAATTCACGGCATTTTCAAATATAATTTTCTTCATCCTGCCGAATCATTAGTCTATAGGAATAATAATGCATTGCACTGCATTTCTTATTCATTTCTTTGTTAGTGGCTGGATTCATCAATTTAATATTAAAGTGATAGCCGTCGGCTCCATCCCAAAAAATGATAGGATATTGTAGGGCATCGTAGCATCGATGAGTTTCAGCAATTCTTAACAACTGAGCGTTTCGCTTATGTAGAATAATATCTCGAGGTAAAAACTGATCACCGACCATAACGATTGCCACCTCGTCGATAGTTGGAGCATTGTATCTACGCACATGTTGGCCAGGAGGCGTTTGTCAGCGGAAATAACAATTTTATGAGTATCAGTAGGCATCAAATCGATGGCTGTTTTGAAGAGACGCACTAACTTATTATTTTCGTGGAAAAGATGTTGCAATTGGGAAACGATTGTCCTTTCAACGTTGGGAGAAATTTCGCAACGTGCATTCAATTCAGAATTTCTATCACTGATGATGTACAATTGTAAAAATTTATGATTCTCGCCTGAGAATGGTAGAAGGGACCCTGCTTTATGATAAATTTGCCCTTTTACTTTGAAAGTAGACATAAATTGATCTGGATTTTCGATTTGGGCTCCAAACGACGTCATTTGGAAACATGAGTTGTATTGTCTGATTTTTGACAAAAAACGCTCAGATTCTGACGTAGTTCCAGTAAGGAAAGTCTTCAATGGCTCTGGTGGTGCAGCCAATAGAGGAAGTTTAACTTTTCCTGACGCGCAACACATTCCCATTGTTTCACCATTGAATTTCAAGGCCTTGCAATAGGGACAAATTTTAGACATTGTCCCGATTTGAACACATCTACTCAAGCTATAATCATCGACTGGGTTGTACCTGAATGCCAGGCGATAACTTTCAGATTGCTCTGATTCCTCGGCACGCTTTCTTTTCTTACTTTCTCTATCAGCAGCAAGCCTGTTTCCCTGCTGGTCTTTTGATTCCTCGGCACGCCTTCTTTTTTCACTTTCTCTTTTAGCAGCAAGTCTGCTTCTGCGTTGCTCTGGTAGTTCCTCGGCACGCCTTCTTTTTTCACTTTCTCTTTTAGCAGCAAGTCTGCTTCTGCGTTGCTCTGGTAGTTCCTCGGCATGCTTTCTGTTCTTTCTTTCTCTATCAGCCTCAAGCCTGTTTCCCTGCTGGTCTTTTGATTCCTCGGCACGCCTTCTTTTTTCACTTTCTCTTTTAGCAGCAAGTCTGCTTTCGCGTTGCTCTGGTAGTTCCTCGGCACGCTTTCTTTTCTGACTTTCTCTATCAGCAGCAAGTTTTTTGGCATAGACTCTTTGAGCATCTTCATCAGTCATTGTAAACTTAAACATTAATAGAATTCTACGCGAACATATGTCTTATATAACTTGAATGACGTCACCTTCAAAGCAAAAATGATGGCAACTAATTTCATGACGTCAGCCGAAACATGACGTCACCTGATCCACAGATCCACACACAGACAACTTATTTTTATATATATAGATATATATATATATATATATATATATATATGTATATATATATATATATATATATATATATATATATATATATATATATATATATAAATAAGTTGTTTGTCTGTCTGTCGACTGACGTCAGACTAGGAAAAAAACTTCATCAATTTCATCATATACTAATTCAAAAACGAATGTATTCAAGCCGAAGTAGCTGAGTTGGTAAAGCGTTATGTTCCAGGTTCTAGGTCGTATAGATACGTCTAGTATCTATACAGCTAGTATAGATATATATATATATATATATATATATATATATATATATATATATATATATATATATAAATAAGTTGTTTGTCTGTCTGTCACTGACGTTTGACTAGGAAAAAAACTTCATCAATTTCATCATATACTAATTCAAAAACGAATGTATTCAAGCCGAAGTAGCTGAGTTGGTAAAGATTTATGTTCCAGGTTCTAGGTCCGAGAGGTTCCTGGTTCGAACCTTGGCCTTAGCATTAATACAAAAGAAGAAAAAAAACTAAAAAAGGTAAAAACTACAAAAAACTAAAAAAACTAAAAAAGGTTAAAAAACTAAAAACTAAAAAAGAAAAAAACTTAAATAAACTAAACAAAGGTAAAAACTACAAAAAAACTAAAAAGAAAAACAACTAAAAACTAATAAAAAAAAACTAAAAAAACTAAAAACTGAAAAAGAAAAAAAAACTAAAAAAAGAAAAAAACTGAAAAATAAAGGAGAAAAAGAAAACTAAAAAAAAAATAAAATAAAAATAAAAAAAAAACTAAAAAAGGTAAATGTATTCAAGCCGAAGTAGCTGAGTTGGTAAAGCGTTATGTTCCAGGTTCTAGGTCTTAGAGGTTCCAGGTTCGAACCTTGGCTTTAGCATTAATACAAAAGAAGAAAAAAACTAAAAAAAGGTAAAAACAACAAAAAAACTAAAAAAAAACTAAAAAAAATGTAAAAACTACAAAAAAAACTAAAAAGAAAAAAAAAGAAAAATTAATAAGAAAACTAAAAAAAACTATGAAAAACTAAAAACTGAAAAAGAAAAAAAAACTAAAAAAAGGAAAAAAACTGAAAAATAAAGGAGAAAAAGAAAACTAAAAAAATAAAAATAAAAAAACTAAAAAAGGTAAATGTATTCAAGCCGAAGTAGCTGAGTTAGTAAAGCGTTATGTTCCAGGTTCTAGGTCCGAGAGGTTCCAGGTTCGAACCTTGGCTTTAGCATTAATACAAAAGACTGAATGGATATCCCATAACCATTCCCAGCCCGTAACGCTCAATGGCAGAAAAAACACCCTCTAGAAAGCATTATCACACATATGACAATTTTTATGGCATTTTCCTGCAAAAATATTCGTTTACACAAGATACAATGGTTTAAAATTAATGAAAAAATCCCCATTAGCGTTCCATCTGATGACCCCTAGCATTTGAGGTCAGCGTAACACAATGTATCAGTCCCCAGTGACACCCTTCTGGCATATATTATCAGACCTAAGGTTTTTTCAAGCTTTCCCCCTCAAAAATTAATTTGTAAACTAAAAAAACGACCATTGTTTTTATCTGAACTTATTGTGTGCTGATTTTTGTTCATGAAACTCGTTTCATGTTGATTTTCCCCTTCGTGAAACTATTACATTGATTTTTCTCATTGCAAAACTGATTTTGTTCATGGAGCTTATTGCGTGCTGATTTTGTTCATTGAACTTATTGTGTGCTGATTTTTATTCGTGAAAATTGTTACGTGTTGATTTTAGCTTGTGAAACTTGTTGAATGTTGATTTTTCTCCTCACGAAACTGATTTTATTCATAGAACTTGTAGCGTCTTGATTTTTTGTTTATGGAACTTGTTGTGTCCTGGTTTTTGTACGTGAAACTTGTTCCATGTTTATATTTCTTTTCGCCAAACTTGTACTTTGATTTTTGTCATCACGAATCTGATTTTGCTCATGGAACTTGTTGTGTTCTGATTTTTCTTCATGGAACTTATTGCGCAATTTTTTTTTCGTGAAACTTGCTGCATATTGATTTTTCTCGTCACGAAACTTGTAAATTGATTTTTATCCTCGTGAAACCTATTTTATTCAAGGAGCTTGTTGCATGCTGATTTCTTGCTTGTGGAACTTGTTGTGTGCTGATTTTTGCTCGTGAAACCTGCTGCATTGCGATTTTTCTCATTTTGAAACTTTTAAATTAATTTTTCTCCTCGTGAAACTTATGTTGTTAATGGAACTTGTTGCATGTTCATCTTTTGCTCATGGAGCTTGTTGTGTACTGGTTCTTGTTCGTGAAACTCGTTGCATGTTGATTTTTTTCTTCACGAAACTTGTAAATTGATTTTTTTTTCCTCACAAAATTAATTTTGTTCATGGACCTTTCTGCGTGTTGATTTTTCGTTCCGAGAACTTATTGCAGGCTGATTTTTTTTGTGTTCGTGAAACTTCTTACATATTGATTTTGTCTCATCGTGAAGCTTATACATTAATTTTTATCCTCGTGAAACTATTTTTTTTTTCATAGAACTTCTTGCATGTTGATTTTTCGTTCCCGGAATTTATTGCGTGGTGTCTATTTTTTGTTTGTAAATCTAGTTGCTTATTGATTTTTTCTCATTGTGGAACTTATACATTTATTTTATCCTCACGAAACTGACTTTGTTCGTAGAACTTGTTGCGTGTTGATTTTTGTGTCCTTGGAACTGGATGCGTGCGGATTTTTTCTCGTAAAACTTGTTGCATGTTCACTTTTCTCTTCGTGAAACTTGTACGTTGATTTTTTCTTCTCGTGAAGCTGATTTTGTTCATGGAAATTCTTGTATGTTGATTTTTCTCTCCCTGAACTCATTGCCAGCTGTTTTTTTTTGTTTGTGAAACTTCCGGCATATTGATTTTTCTCATCGTGAAACTTATACATTGATTTTTCTTCGTGTGAAACTGATTTTGTTCATGGAACTTGTTGTTTGTTGATTCTTATTCATGGTACTTGGGTACTGTCATGGGCCCTGTAATAACATTACTAACGGGCCCAATCAGGAGACTTCTTACTGAATAAATCAATACAATATATATGATACAGAATACTTTCCTTAATATTTTGCATTAGCCTTATCTTCAATTCCCATTTAAAAACGATGTTTTTTTGCTTCAGAAATTATCTAGAAAACCCAATACTTACATTCGATTTAACCACGTCCTGTTGTCTAGAGTAATTACCCAGATTAACATACTATGTTCTTAAAGCCTTTTAGATCAGCAAAACTGACCACTGTTAAACCGTAAACAACATTAAATATCTAAGCATTAGTTTGAGCTTCACTTTCGTGGCATGCACTTGGAATACTGACTCCTATATATAAATTTTGTGCTATTAAAGATTGAAACTTTGTATTCCTTAAAGGAGAAAGTAAAGGCGAGGGTTTATAAATGATATAGATTCTGAATTTCATTTATTACAGTACCTAAAAAGAGTTTACCAAAAACCTATGATTCCCCATTCTCCCTCTAGTAAACGTGGGATATAAATTCGAAAGTACTTACGTCTGAAGCAGAAAAAATATCTTGACTTCGTTTATTCTTTATTATACAAGCTCCGACTGAAGACTGTTGGATACATCCCATTTTCAAGAGCTTTTTATGCGAAATAAAATCGTGTAATTTGAACTTTTTCAATCCTTTTTCTTAAGTAGTATAAGCAGAATATGTGCTCTTCAAAATATGCAAGTTATGTATTCCTGTGAATATGCTATCCAATGTATATTTTAGTATAGACAATCTGGTTGCTTGAGAAGGTCATTCACTGAATCTAGTTGCTAGAGCAGGCAGTCATGGGAGTATGTAAATTAAGTTCAGATGGCCTGAAGGATGGTTGGTGGATGGCTCCAGAACCCCACCACTACCGATGTCCTGAAAGAATACCCTACACTAGAACTCACCTTGTGAATCCTCTTGTCACTTGATAGGGGTCTTGTTACAAGATTTTTCTCGTTTTCGTGCCTCAAGTCCAATTCTGGAAGCTGCACAATTTCCTGAGAAAAAATGAATTCATCGAATTAAACCTCGTGAAATTTGTAAATATTTTACTAGTTGCATCTTAAATACTCATAGCTAATGTATAGGTATCAGGTAGAAACATTTTGCTGGAATTTATTTTGGAATTCATATGTACAGCACAAGGCGTTCAATATAATCGTTGTTTATAGGAAATACTTGAAGAAAGCTTTAAGATGGCTAAATCATGTTTTAAAGATGAATGAGGATGGTCTGTATTACTACTGTGATACCATAGTCTGCCGATAGAATAGATGTATCGAAGGTCCTATCCTTGTACGGTATTAATTTTTAAAAAAAGCTTTTTTACAAGACAAGGTTTTTAAAGAAAAATAAAGAGCTCCATTAAGCCAAGAATGAACAAAAATAAATTCAAATAATCTTCTAAGCGTAAAACTACCACAAATCACTATCAATAAATAAATGGAACTCAAAACGAACAGATATTACAATAAATAGCCGAGTCAAACTCAAAACGAGCAAAAATTAAAATGGGTAGGGTTGATAATCCTTATGCCTTCTCAAGACCAGGACGCAATTTGGACTTTACTGAAAAATACAAACAAAAAAATGACCGTGGATTGTCAGTTAAATTGACATATACTGACATTTCTTCGTAAAATTTCTTAAAGAAGATTCGGCCTTCAAAATTCTCTTTAGCATACTTTCATTCGAAAAAGACTAAGTTTTAATAATTTTCCGACCACTCCTGAAATCCCCACTGCCATAGAAATGTTTTCCGGGAAATCCAAACACACTGAAATCTCCCCTCGGACAATACTCCTGGAACATTTCCATATGCAAAATTGATTAGGCAAAGAGAAATAAGACAAATAAAAAGAATTCTCTATAGGAATTCTGTCAAATCCCCCGGTCTAAAATTTTATAGGGGGGTATATAAAAATATACCTAGGGACAGTAAAATAGCTCTTCGGTTTGTAAAAAAAAGTTCAACCCCGAAAATTTCCTTCCACACAGAGAATTATCCCCATGGAAACTCACTCCAAGCGAAAAGCCGCCCCCCCCCAAAAAAAACCAATTTTTTTTTGTATATTTCTCACTAAAAAATACTATGCGGAAACAGTAAGAAAATTTTATTGCTAAAAGACCTATCCCTAGAGGCTGAGGGGACATGTTATCTCCAAAGACATAGTTTAGGGTTTTTCAGACTGTGTTGAACAAAATGGCTATCAAAAAATTTTAATCACATTATTTTGGTAAAAAAGGGGCGTGGGAGGAGGGCTAGTTGACTCTGACTCCAATATTTTTGGTCGCTTAAAAAGGCACTAGAACTTTTAATATACGTTCAAATGAGCCCTCTCTCAATTTTAAAGTACCTTTGGTTCAATACAATCACCCCTGGGGAATCTGATGGTGTAATTTTTATTAAAAATCTTTCACTTGTTTCTCCCCTTTCCGAAAATCAGGAAAATTTTCTCAGGCTTGCAGGCTTTTATTGGCAACACTAGACAAAATGAAAATCGACTAAGTCTCCTCATTGTCCATGTAATTGAAGAAAAGGAGATAAAACCCTGGTAATTATGTCGGTGTAGAACAGACCGATATAGAGTCATCTATGCTCCTCTCCTGTGAACCAAAAAGGAAAAGAAAGATCACTGTCCTCCATCCTCCACTTCCATGCTAAAACGTGCACTGTAATTCCATTAGTTTATTCTTTTGAAGTCAGTCGTAGCACTTGTTACTATGGTCTAGAAGAAAAAACGAATCCCAGGGAAGCAGGTAGCAGTCATTCAAATGAGGCGTCCTATCACTGATAAGTAAACATTCAAAAGATACACATTTGTAGCATCTTCTTGTATATGAACATGCAGTTATTATCAAAAACTAACAAAAGAGTTTTTAATATCAAAAACTGACACTAGATATTGCATATTCATTTCAAAAGAGCCCTTAAACAGCCTCTTTAGCATTATCATTTCCTTTAGCGTCGTAACGTCATAAAACACATACACATACATCACATAAACACATACACATACGTCTACACATACAAGTTGACAAATGAGTCACAACAGGTAAAGTAAAAAGCATGGAACAAGCAACAGTGAGAATCATATTGAGTCGCAAGTAAAATTGCTGCAAAATGGAATAGGTGGCGAAAAGACAAAACAAAACTACAGTATACTGCGAAGTTATACAAAATGACGAATGAATCTGATCAGCTCAAACAAAAATCATAAAACAAATGTTTGAGTTAATGATGAACAGAAATGAAGCGCAATGAAATCTGTGATTAGAAGACCAGCGACAGTGCATATTTATATTCATTTAAAGAGAAACGTTCGTCATTTTCTTTTCAGGAATAATCTTATCGTTTTTAGAATCTATGGCGCAAGCAACATTACACAAGATGACGAAGGAATCCAAACAAACAAAGTAAAAGCCATAAAGATATTCAACAACGAGCACTACAACAAGTTTCAAATGAAGTCGCAAGCTTAAATGATGGATAACGAAATTTTTGGTTAGAAAATAAGCAACAGCAGGAATCTGACTGAATCATATTAGAAAATTATGTGTAACGAAATCTGCCATTAGAAGAAAAATCGAAATTATAAATGAATAAAGGAAAATCGTTATTTTAACGCGACTCAAAAAGGAGTGAACTATTGGGGGGTTTCTGCTTGGGGTTTTGGGCCATTTTTCAAAATTCCTTTACATTTGTTTTCAGAATAAGATTTGACTATTAAGACAAATTTAGATAATAGTTATTAAGACTAGATTTAATCATTAAGACTAATTAAAGACAATCATCTTAAAATAAAATTTGTCTTATTTGCCAGTTATTTTTAAACGTGTTATTTTTGGTTACTATGTTCTTTCCTCACTAGGTTGCAGCTATTTTTGCTGCAATTAGTTGCATCACCATAACAGTTTTAGTTTGACTTTGACAGCGGCTAATTAAAAAGGACTAAGACTTGGTTATGTTGGATGACTTTTAGCCAAAACGTAGGTAATCAAGCCAGTATATGAAATAAGTCATTATTACCGACGAAGAAGGCCTTGATGTTTGCATGCAAGCATCAGCTACTTCGGCTTTGCCAAACAGTGTAAGACGTCTTCGTTCACGACGTTTGGCAATCATACGTCTTCTTGCTTCAATTTGACGTCGCCACTCTTCCCCGGGGACGCCAGTCTAGAAAAAATAGTGTATATATATATAATACTTCGATAAAATATGATATTTTCCACCTAGTCCCAGTACAATGACTAAATAATAAATAATGTGTGCATGTGAATTGCTGTTACCAAATTAGACCTTCAATCATTTAGCTATGTAATAGAAAGGCATAAATTTTTTTTTTTGAATATCTTCTGCACAAATACACCTTTTAACACAAATACACAAGTTTGTCCTCGAACGAAGTGTCGTTGCTTTTTAATGTTAATACAGAGAGACGTCGGGAAATTCAAATTTTTTTTAAACAATTTTTTTAAACAGCAAATTTTTTTTCTAAGAAAAACAAAAACCTAAAACGAGCAAAAACGTCTATCAGAGGGATTCAAGAGAAAGTGATAACTATTATATAGGATAAAAAATATATATATTCTTATCATGGATAAGAACACATAATTTTTAAATCTTCTTTTTCCATTGCTTCATAATGTTTGAAATTCTTAGACTTTAATTTTGACTATAAAAAGTTATTTTTATAGGGTGATACAAGAAACTTGGCATAAATTTAAAAAAAGAGAGGAAAATCCCAGAGAAATTGGGTGTGTTTTGGCAAAAATGACACCATGAAATGTTAAATGCTAGAGTTCATGGCCAAGAGGCTTCAAGTTCCTCACTTACAAAAATACAAATTTCGTACTTTTCAAACAGTTCGTGGTAACGAACTGTAGTAAGGAGCGACCCGACTCAATAGTACCCAAAACTCTAAAAAATGGAATTTTGGTACCAATAGCAACATCCAAAGAATCACATTTTAATGCTAATTTTAAATATATAAGTTTCATTAAGTTTAGTTGTACCCATCAAAAGTTACGAGCCTGAGAAAATTTGCATTATTTTGGAAAATAGGAGGAAACACCTCCTAAAAGTCATAGAATCTTAACGAAAATTACACCATCAGATTCAGCTTATATATTATATTTATAATTTTATATTTTTTGCCAGAAGGCAGATCACGGATGCGTGTTTATTTGTTTTTTTCCCCCAGGGGTGATCGTATCGACCCAGTTGTCCTAGAATGTTGCGAGAGGGCTCATTCTAACGGAAATGAAAAGTTCTAGTGCCCTTTACTGTTTTTTACTGTTTTAAAATGTAGAGTTAAGCGAAAGAGTCAAACCTTAGCGTAAAGAGCGGGGCGTTGAGAAGGAAAAGACCCTTTCATATACAGAGTAATTTCTGTTCGTTTTAAGTTTTAATGTCGCTCCTTACTTTCATTTAAAAAACTTGTTTTTTTTATCCCTAGAAGGATTGTTACACAATATCTGTTTTCTTTTTTTGTTTATCAGGGATCATCGTACCAAATCGCTATCTGTAAGGTTTCTCAAAAGCTCAGCAATGTCCTGATTTATACAGTTTTCTAGAGCAGTACAAGAATTTTGAAATGAAAACCAGCCCATTTCATATGTTCCCTCCCAAAAATAAAAAAAATATAACAAACAAACAAACAAAAAGGAGCAATTTATTTTACTTCGTAAAGCAAATACATCTAATTGAGACCTTATGTTGAAGCACTGTAACACAGAAGAAAAACTTTACACAAAGGAAAACTAACACAGAAGGTCGTCACGTAAGTTAATTCGTAAGGTACGTATGAATATTACTAACAAAAACGTTCGTACAAAAAATAAAAAATCTAGTCGCATTTTAAGTAACTAAAATTAGAGGGCAACTAAGCCTCCTCTCCCACCCTGTTTTTGTCAAAATTGTCCGATCAAAACTACGAGAAAGCCATTTAGCAAAAAAAGTATGCAAATTTCGTTTTAGTTATCCGTGTGCATTGAGCCAAAATCAAAACATGTATTAATTCAAAAACGTTCAGAAATTTAAAAAAAACAAGTTTTTTTAACTGCAAGTAAGGAGTGACATTAAAATTTAAAACGAACAAAAATCAATCCGTATATGAAAGGGGTTCTCCCCTCCACAACGACTCGTTCTTTACGCTATTTTTTTTAAGTAGAACTGTGACAAAGAGTCAAACTTTAGCGTAAAGAGCGAGGCGTTTCGGAGGGGAGAACCCTTTTCATATACGAAATAATTTCTGTTCGTTTTAAGTTCTAATATTGCTCCTTACTTGCAGTAAATTTTTTTTTTATTTAATACGATCTAGTAATGTATTGATTCTCGGATTTATAACAAATACAAACACCGGATATTACCTGTTAACACCGGCTACCTGTTAACCTGTTACACCGGAAACACCTGTAACAGGGCTTTGTTTGTTCTCTTACCGGATTATGGACCGGGTATTTCCATTGTTCCTTCAGACTGTAAAATCTGTGTACAAGCGTGGAATTTCATGAGTCTAACAATCAAAATAAGTTGTGACAGAAGAAATTTTAAAAGGGATATGATTTGAGCATACCTACAGGTGAGGTTCCAAGTACATTCAGGATGGGGATAACCCCATTCCCCCAAAACTTATGGTGAGTATGCTTAAATTAAACCTGATATAATTCCCCGTATGATTCCCCTCTCCCCAAAAAAATGTTTATCGGAAATATGGTCATTTTATTTTCTCACATCAAATAGGCTTTTACCGTTAAAATATGTCGAAATATCATAGAAATACTTTGCACAGATAAGATCAAAATAGACTTGGATCGGCTTAAAACTAGCAGGTTGTCTACGTACACAATATAAGACACATCAGGTAAATTATAAAAATACAAAGGCTTGATTCCTAATAAAACAGTTAGAATTCAAGCATTAAATAGATAAGCTGATAGCATTCCACCCTGTCGTATCCAGATTGAACTGGTATATTACCATTTTAAACGAAGAAACGAATCAGTATACCAAAATTTCAGCAAATATATATGACAGAAGGGTTCACTCCAAATTCTGACAAAGAGTGCCACATTTGTGTATGGCAAATACTATCAAAAGCTTCAGAAAAATCCAAAGTGCAAATAAGTCATTCATAACCAAGACTGGTCATCATAAGGAATTGTAGCTAAAACCTTATGCGCATGTTGGCACCCAATACGAGGTTGAAACCCAAATTAGTTTGAGTCTTTCGCAGTTTGTTCAATAACATATGGGAGTAGAGCACATTCAAAAATCTTACTAATATTGCAAGCAACAGTGATGGGCCTGTATGAACTGCAATAAAAAAGATCTCTTCTTCGTTTAAGAATAGAAAATACCGTTCCGCAAAGGACGGAATCCGGCACCATTGACAAACATAGGCAGAACTGAAAAAGTAACTGGAGCTGAGAGACTAGTGCCGAACAATCACAACGTAAATGATGGGCGTTAATCCTATCAAGATCGCTAGATTTAGACTTAAGTTTAAGCTTACAATTAACAATACTTTTAGCTGATACAGGAATAACATGACGTTGCAAAACTTTAGGTGGTGAAAACATATTAAGCGCTGAAAATCATAATGAACACTATACTCCGTCCTATAAAACTATTTTTATAATGCCTAAACCAAGACGAATCTGGGATAATATCACTGGTCTCTTTCCACTTCTTTCCGTTTTACGGTACTTTTAGGGAACTCAGCACCATTATATCGAACCAAATGAATATAGAGAGGGCACCCCCCTTAACAATGCCATGAGATTTCTTTTCGTGCATCATGACGTCAAAACTATTGAATACGATTGGAACCCCATAGCGGAAAATCTTTGCTGCAGATTTACTAACCTGAACAAACAGTTAATCACCAGAAGGCTTTATACTGTGAATAGCTTCATGACCAGGAATTCTGTTAAGAACGTGAGCCCGTTTCGAAGGGTCGTCAAGTTTAGTATCCTAGGCACTTTTGAAATGATTACTGTGGCGGTACTTGAATATGGGGACTAGCATAAGGAATGGGAAGCGACAGAAAATTTCAATCATAAGCTGTTACCTTTTCTTTGATGAAGTTAAGGGTACTTAACTTAGGTAGAGCACAAATTTTGGAAGCAAGCTTATGATGAGCAACAGTAGGAATTACAGACACTACAGTGGGTGAAATAATTAGATATGTTGGCACTGTTAGATCCTCATTTTCACACTTCCGAAGCAAATCAATCATATCTTTCACATGCTGACCGTTGACATGATCACCATGTCTTCTTGGTGCTGTTTTGCTACTAGGGTATATTTCTGGCCATAAATCAACTTTAGCATCTTTGAGAACATTTTCAGGAAAAAACTCCGCTGCATGACTAATAATAACCACCATCAATACCCGATCGAATGTTTGATTTAATCAAATCAAGAACAGTTGAATGTTCAAAAACAGCTCGAAAACAGTCTAGGTCAAAATCATAGCCGAAATAAATCCATTATCCAGGTAAAAAAAAAGTCTGTCAGAATTTTATATGCAACCATTAAGCCCGTGATTAAATGAACTTAAAAACATCAAGGTTCATAATCAAAGTTTGGGTAGCCTTCTGTCTCTTAATTTTCTAGAGACCGTCGATTGTCAAAAACCCTTCAAATAGCACTTATTCATTGGTGGAAATAGCAGGTTAATTATACCAGCTTGTCAATCTGGTCTCTAGGGCCGTTATCGGCGATCTGAAACGATTCTTTCTGGCAAAAAACTTGTAAGAATTTCAGGTAGCTGAAAATATTCTATGGGACTATTCGAAAACACGAAAATACATCAAAAAATGGTTGCTATCATCTTACAGGCTATTGTCTTCTGCTCATGATAGTACCTATTTATTTCTAAAAGCAATATCCTTCAAAGAGTACATTTGTGAATAAGAGCGAGACATTTTCTAAGATTTCTAAGCAATTAGAGGAGATGAAATATTAGAGCAAAATCCTAGCAATTTTTTTAGCATCTTCAAGAAGCTACGGCCTGATATATAAAGCAGTTTCTTCGGTCAATGAATACTTGAGTACTTTTAAATAAAAATTTTCGATTTTAACATGCGATTTTCGAGTTCCATCAGTTCACTTAATCATGGCTTTAAAACCAGCGATTAAGTCCATATATATATATATATATATATATATATATATATATATATATATATATATATATATATATATATATATCTGCTCTTTGAATGTTAAAGTTAATCCGGCTTAAAATTGAACTATAGTACACTGGCCAAATGCCAAATGAATACCGAATACTTGTTTGTTTTAGCGGCAGAAACATAACGTTTTAATATTTGTATCTAAGGCAAGGAAAGAGGTAAGATGCTGAAAAAGTAATAGGATATCAAGGGATCCTTGTTTGATTTTGCTGGTTGCGGTTGACGGGTCCCCTTGCCCTCAAAGAATAGTTATAGGTTTCATCATTTTTAAAATAATATATTTCTGTTGAAACTAAAACCGTAATATTTCAAAAAGGAAATTATGGTGTTAATCGTAGTTTTAGATTCACCTACCGACACTATCGCCATCTCATGGAGCATAATGATGAGTTTGAGAGCCCTGAGCCTCAGATTAATAATATATTCCTTTTCAGGTTATTATCATAAATGTTTCTAAAAGATAATAACTTTTTACTCTGTTTACAGGTTCCCCTTGAAATACCACAAATGGAGGATAACGATGTCCAACCGGAATGGGTCAGTAAATTATTCCAGGACTGGTTTGGCAAAGTACCGAGCTCCACCGCGCAAATTAATAACCCCCTGTAAGTGAAATCACAGTTATTTAATACATAGTTATTTAGATACCAAAACAATGAGGGGGAGTTCAAGACTTTTTCATTTTCTTTCACTCTTGTTACCTTTGGATACTACTGGGAGGGGGCCCTGGCCTCAAAACAGAGTTATAGGTTTGTTTTTCATCTTAATAACTGAGGCTGTTTGATAGTTATCTGAAGGGTTTTGGTTCTCAAAATAGAGTTCCATCATTCAGTTTAATATTGCTGACACAAGTGGGAACATTTTTCGATGACGCTGGGAGGGGGTCTCCCTTTCAAGGGATTACAGACTAATAATAAATTCTTTTTACAGACTGATAGTATATTCTTTTCACAGGTCAAAATCATAACAGTTTCAGAAGAAAATAAATTGTTACTATTTTTAGGTTCACCTAGCGACACGATTGCCAGCTCAAGCGGCTAAAAATCTTTTTGATGGCACGGAGACACCAATATTGTTACCACCATTGACATTTTCCCACAGTCTCGGTGTCAATCTAACCCTGAGGAAAAAGAACGGGAAAAGTAAATTTATGGGTATAAATCCAGATAGTGTAATTCCCCTAATTTCGATCTAGATGCTTTTGTGACTAATCTTGGCCTTGATCTCGAATTTTAATGTTGGGTGCTAGAAAAAGTTCAAACCGAAGAGGTCGAGAGGTTACTAGAATATCAGGGGGAATGGGACAAAGTGGTAGTGTTTCAACCCCGGTATGACCTGAATTATATCTGCGTTTTTATATCTTCCGTAATGTTTATGTCCTTAGAGCTGAGTTTGGGGACCCCTTTAACACCCTTACAGCGGCTAGTATCTTTTCGGAACCTAAAGAGATAGTGAACTTCTATACAGGTAAGATTCGAGTCCTTCTTGAACGACAGATTTGGGAAGGGGGCGGGATTGCACTAAAGCATCCGTCGTGAAATTTTTTTTTATTTAAATGAGAAGTCGGATGAAGTATATCCACATTATATGCAAGCCAAAATACAAACCCTTCACCCAGATTTGCATAATTTTGAGGGTTTATTTTGGGAGTGGGTGGGTAGTAATGTGACTAAGTTAGACAATTATAATGAAAAAGGGATTTTTAAAAAGAATTTTGTTTTAAGAGGCGGAAGAGGAAGGGGGGAGCCTGAAATTTCAAAATATAATTTAGATTAAAAAGGTGTAAGGGTGTAAAACAAATTCGTTTCGACACGGGGCTTGAGTGCTTCAAATATGCGTTCCATGTCGCAGTCTTCTAGCAAAAGAAGTGTCGTTTACCCTCACAATTACTTCATCCTCAATAAATTTGCATAGGTAAATGACAATATCTCCTAAGCTATTGCGTAACAACCACTTGTGCACAATAGATCCCAAACAATCAATAATACCAGCTGGATACTAGGGCGCGTGGCCGTTGGATTTGGTTTCTAGGGTGCCCTACGCTTAAGTAGATTTACCCCTCACTACTATAGCGGACTATATATCCCACCCACCCAAGCTGTATAAGTTGGAGTTCTATAACCATTCATTCCTCAATGCTTCAGGAATGAATACTCTTGCAAAAGTGCCACAAATTTTTTAAATATGTGATTACATTGGTTCGATAATGAAAGGGCTTGCTCACTCCCATCTGCTTATGTTGAAAAATGTTTATTTCAAATATTTTCAAAGAGTTTTGGTACTTATCTTTTATAACCACCCCACTCAAAAAGTGAAGTTAGGTTAATTCTAATTAAATATACCTAAGTATGATGAAAATAAAATACTTTAGCAACAAAACTATGGAAACTACAACAGGGAATTATGGAAATCAGCCCCCCCCACAACGTATTATATTAAATGGCTTCTAACATAGCTTAACCTAACCTAAATTACGCCAAATACCAACTAAAATATCTAATTAAAATATACCTAAAATCTAGTGTATATACACTCTTACACGCTACCCTGAAAGAAAGTACAAAAGGAAACCGGTACTGTCAGACCAAGAGCTTGAGTGTAGTGGGTATAAAAGATAACTACCGAAGATTTGAAAATCAAATTATTAAAGCACTGGTTAAGCCTTAGCATTAAGAGCGAGTGATGAGGGACGAGTGTAGAGGAAAGGGAAGCAGATTTAAGTTTTCCTCGGATATCAAAGGATCTACTTAAGTTCCTACGGAAGAACACCTTGCCATAATGAACTCTTTAAGAATCACACTAAATTGATCTGATACGAACCATAGAGCAATGAAATCTTAACACCCAAACCACCATAGTCGCATCTATCAATCAAAAAAGTGTACCCGACTAAAAAACTTGTACTCGTACAACAGAAGTGGACAATTGAGGGTGCAGGAAGTTAGTTTGAAAAGTTTGTGTTTATTCACAGCTATTATCCACTAATTTTGTATCCTTGTATCCCTTGTATCCTGTATCCTTGTAGCCAGATTCGTCTTACAGATAAGAAAACTGCTATTCCACACTTCCCTCTTTTTAGATTCGAGAAAATTATGCCATAATTTCTTACCCTGCTTTGTCAACCACGAATTTTATGCTTGAAAACTGACCAATCAGCTCGGGAAATTACGAACGGAATACCCAAGCCGTGTTTCATTAAAACGGAGGATCCGGAGGGTGGAGGATCATTTGTTAGATGACTTCCAGGTAAATTGTCTGCAGATCGTTTTGGGTACCCGTTTGACTGACCTTATTTAAAACAGTAAACTGTACAAAATATGTGGTTCTATCCCGCTTTCTAGGGCTATATTAAGAGAAAGATTGAGATGGCTGGTGTATTTCTTGCGGGCAAAGGATGAGAGATTCTCAAATATTGTCCTTTTTGCCCATCCACATACGGCCAAGTAAAAAGAAGGTTGTTTTCGAGTGAGGTGGGGAGAGATCGTAAGAAAAAGGGTTTAAAGGAAACTGGACCTTCTTGGGAAGGTGAAAAGAGGGGAGATTTAAATAGATTGGGATAGAGGAGGAGCGTGCGCAGCTGTGTTGAATTAGCGCTGAAGTGAGTTACTAGTTGT
Source organism: Artemia franciscana (assembly GCF_032884065.1). Taxonomy (NCBI): domain Eukaryota; kingdom Metazoa; phylum Arthropoda; class Branchiopoda; order Anostraca; family Artemiidae; genus Artemia; species Artemia franciscana. Next base: position 51,057,070 of record NC_088864.1, read on the forward strand.
TCTATTAAGAAAGCCTCACTGCACTTAAATCCTCACTTTCAAAGCTTTATTTGGAAAGGATGTTAACTTTAGTTAATTATTAAATAAAAAAAACATGTTTTTTCAACTGAAAGTAAGGAGTGACATTAAAACTTAAAACGAACAGAAATTACTTCGTATATGAAAGGGGCTGCTTCCTCATCAACGCCCCGCTCTTTACGCTAAAGTTTGACTCTTTCTCTCAACGCTTCTTTTTAAAACAGTAAAAGCTTTAGCGTAAAGAGCGGGGCGTTGATGAGGAAGCAGCCCCTTTCATATACGAAGTAATTTCTGTTCGTTTTAAGTTTTAATGTCGCTCCTTACTTTCAGTTGAAAAAACTTGTTTTTTTTATTTAATTTCTGAACGTTTTTGAATCAATGCATGTTTTGATTTTGGCTCTCCGCAGAGGAATTATTAAAACGAAATTTGCATATTTATTTATTTTTTTGGCTAAATGGCTTTCTCATAATTTTGATCGAATGATTTTGAGAAAAAAAGAGCGGGGGAGGAAGCCTAGTTGCCCTCCAATTTTTTGGTTAATTAAAAAGGCATCTAGAACTTTTAATTTTTTACGAATGTTTTTATCAGTAAAGATATACGTAACTTATAAATTAGCTTACGTAAAGAATTTTTTATTCTCATGTTTTTATTACACATATGAGAGGGTTCGCCCCCTCGTCAGTACCTCTCTTTTTACACTAAATCTTAAATTTTGTCCCAACTCGTTAAGAATGACCCCTGAATCTCAAAAACCGTAGAATAAATACAGTCATTCACTAGCTATTGAAGAGTGAACTCCTATAATCGGATTACTTTTTTCAAGTTAAAAGGATTAAATTTAATATTGTTTTGGACTTTTTATTGCGTAATTTGATGCAATAATAGACTTCTACGTGCGGATTATAGCAATTATTATGGCGGTCACTCAAGCAAAGTTTGATGAAGGAATGAAACGGCTTCAGGCGTCACTGGATAAAATATTAGCGGAACAGAAAAGTTTTTCGGTCTCAATAGTTGCTCTTCAAGACGAAGTTAGGAAAATATCAGCAGAAAATGCTAATCTACAAGATGAAGCAAAAAAGCTTCGAAATGATCTAGAGCAAGAAAAATTGCGGAATAACGATTTGGAGAGTAGGCTTTTGGAAATCGAAGTGAGAGAAAGGAGATTAAATTTGATTGTTCGTGGTCTGCCTGCTGAAAAGCATAATCAATCAGTGACTAGCAACGTAATGTCTCTTCTTTCTGACAAATTGCAAGTTACCGAGGACATTTCTCTTACAAAGTGTTATCGCCTTAAGAGAAATAGCAGTTCAAACATTACTAGTAGGAAAACTAGTGTTCGACCGGCCCCTGTTTTTATATCGCTAGACACGGATCGTAGCATTCAGTCGATTCTCAGTGAGGTAAATAAGTTGAAGGGTAGTGGAATTTGCATTTGTAGTGATCTCCTACCAAAGCTAAATTTTCTACGGAATGAGCTATTGTCTAAGGGAAAGGAGATGCGTGATTCAGGTTCGGTTCATCTTACGCGTATTAAACAAAAAGGGAGCAAATTATCGCTAGAATGTAAAAAGTCTCCGTCTTCACAGTGGATTAAGATTGACTAGTTACGGTGATTAATAATGACATTTCATTTGGTGAGATTACTTTTATTATTTTACAATATGTAATGTTTCTCTGTTCATACGAGAGCATTTTTTTTCCTCTGTAGGGAAAAAATATTCTATTTTTTGTCCCTCTGTAGCTTATTATGTGTTTATTTTATGTCTTTTTCTTTCTTTTTTTTGTGTGTGTTTCTATTTATATGAAGTAATTGAGTGCAATAATTTTTCAGTGTCCGCATTTCATCTTACAATGAATATGTTCCATTTCTCTCTCCTGTTTCTATTTATTTTCAAGCAGTTTCTTTTTCTTTCATTATTTTCGAGTTCTCACTGGTTCAGTTGTTTTTGCTACTTTAAGACTCAGACGGTATGCATTTTGCGAAAGTTTCTGCTAGTTCGGATCGTAATTCTGATTTTGTACATTGGATGATAATTGTATTGGGGATAGACTGAGATACCTTGAGTCTAACCCTTTTGATTTTTCCATATTCCAGAGCCATGATAAATTTTCAGGAAATAAGATAAATGACGGTGGGCTAATTAACTTTCCAAATTGTAAATATAAATTACCTTCCGAAGTTTCTGATCTTCCCAGTATCGGTGCTGTGAGAACAGGATTTTTAAATTGTGGGGTTTTTTTTTAGTTCACAGGATGATCTTGTCGATGTAGTTCATAAACTATCTTGTCATGTCGTTGGATTCTGTGAGACTTTTCTTACAGACCTGACTCCTCAGGTTGTTTTTCCTGGATATCAATTTATTTTTAAAAACCGATTGACTAGGCGCCAGGGTGGTTTAGCAGTACTAGTTAAAGAAGGTATCTCTTTTCGACGCATTGCAAATCTGGAAGGTTCTCATGAGGAAATGCTTTTTGAAGTAATGGTGACTGAAATTAGTCTTGGAAAAAAATATGTTTTTTGCGTAGTATACCGACCGCCTTCTTCTCCAGTCAAATCTTTCCTCTCTAAACTCCATGATTTTTTGCATCAACCCCATTTTCAAAATAAAGATGTAATCCTTTCCGGAGATTTCAATATTGACCTTCTAGAAGCTTCAAATGAATCCTCTGTTGAGTTATTGTCTTCTTGCTTTTCTGCGTGTCTGCTTCCTACTTGCCTGATACCTACAAGAATTTCATCTAGTTCTGCTTCTCTCATTGATAATATTTTTACATCTTTACCTATTCAAGCAAATTTTGCTATTTTAAGTGATATATCGGATCATTTCCTGCTGGTTTCAGATTTAGCTCTTACTTATAAAATACCACAGGTAAGTAAGGAACGTCAAGGACGGTTAATAAATTAAATAACATTAAAGCACCTGAATGAAAGCCTTGGACTATTGGATTGGCAGGAGGTAATATCCACGGAGGATTCAGATATGGCAACTGATAATTTTCTAAGAAATTTCAATTGCTGCCTTGATTCTAGTTGCCCATTTGTTACGATTAAAATTTGCAGAGAAAAATTTCCTATAAGGCCATGGATAACGTCTGGAATTTTGATATCAGTTAAGAAAAAAAATCAGTTATTTAAAAAGCAGTTAAAGAATCCAACTGATTATAATATTAAAAATTTTAAATTTTCAAAAATAAATTAACCACAATGATACGTTTGTCGAAACAATTGTATTATGAAAAGTCCTTCGAAGAAGCTCAAAATTCTCCTCGCAAAACGTGGTCTTTAATTAATTATTTAATAAAAAAAGAAAGTGAGTCGAATTTTCCTGAAGTTATTAGTTTAGAAGATGGTTCGACTACTAATAAATCGGAGAAAGTGGCTGATATTTTGAATACAAATTTTGCTAAAATAGGAAAGAAAATTGTTTCATCAGTAATGAACCAGTTTGATTCACGTAGTAATAAACATTTTTCTTCATACCTTCCATCTCCTCAAAGTAATTCAATTTTTCTCGGGCCTATTTCTCATTCTGAAATAACAAAAATAGTATGTGATCTAAATCCAGGTAATTCAGCGGGAATTGACGGGTCTAGTTCTAAAATTGTTAAAGAAATACTGTCTGCAATAATATTACCATTACAGCATATAATTAATCTTTCATTTAAAACTGGAGTTTTCCCATCTGCTTTTAAAGAAGCGCGGATAGTTCCGCTTTACAAAGGTGACTCTCCTGAAAATCCATCAAATTACCGCCCTATTTCTATTCTGTCAGCATTTTCTAAAATACTTGAGAAGGCAATTTATAAGAGGTTTTATGACTTTCTTAAATCGTCTAATTTCTTCACAAATTCCCAGTTTGGTTTCCGGTCTGGACACAACACTGAACATGCTATCGTTGCTCTCATCCAATATATTCATGAATGCTTAGATAGAGGTGAAATTCCAGCAACAATATATTTAGATTTTAAAAAAGCATTCGATACAATATCCCATTGTATTCTTTTTAGTAAATTGGATAATTGTGGTGTGCGTGGACTGGCGTTGGATCTAGTTAAATCTTATCTTGATAAGAGAAAGCAACGATTAGATGGAGGCAATTTCCTCTCTTCACCTGTACCTCAGTCTTCGAAGGTTGGGGTACCTCAGGGCTCTGTCCTAGGTCCTCTCCTTTTTTTAATTTATATAAATGATTTTCACCGCGCTTTTACATCCCCGTGTCTCAACACACATTTTGCTGATGATACGGCAGTTTCAATTTCTGAAAAGAATGACGAGGAGCTGGAGGCAAAACTGAATACTGCATTTTCTAATGTTCTTGATTGGTGTTCTTCAAATTTTATTGCTTTGAATGTATCAAAAACTAATTTCATAATTTACGGCAGAAAGTCAAATATCTGCCCTCGTATTACCCGAGTTACTTCTTCAAAGTATCTATAATCAATATCTCGTGTGAAAATGATAAAGTACCTTGGACTTGTGATTGACGAAAGCTTATCTTTTAAAACACACATTCAAAATCTACGATTAAAGATTTCAAGGTATGTTGGTTTAATGCGAAGGTTGAAGCTTTGTTTGCCCTACTCTGCTTTACGAAGTATTTATTTTGCTCTGATTCAGACTAATATTAATTATTGTTCTCTAGTATATTTATCTACATTTAAAAGCCATATTAAACCAATACAGATTTTACAAAATAAAGCCCTAAGAATCCTTAAACTGTTTATTCCATCACCTATTGAACTTCCAAATAAGTCTTCTACTGCATCTTTATATACTTATCTAGATATACTTCCAGTCTCTCAACAATTTGCTTTTGGAGCAATTCTTTTCAAAATCAATTATGACATTAAGAAATTACCGCCATATTACCTCCATCAAAATTTGTTCTCCCAATCACAAGATTTACATAATTATAACACTCGACAAAAAAAGGATATCTACATTGACAAGTATAATACTGAGAGATCTAAATTCGCTCCGTTTGTGTCAATAGCTCGGTGCTGGGATGCTCACAAGACTCTTATTGATAATTTTTTCTCTATCCATTTAATAAAAAGGAAACTTAAATTTCATTTAGTTCAGGATTATTTTTAATTAAGTAACCTTTTAGTAAGGCAAAGTTTTTGTATGATTCGTTGCTCTGGGTGATTATGGGCCTCTCAGCTATCTTCCAGTATTAATTTATATTTAATAATATGGACATTTTTAATTTCTTCAATAGTATTGAATGATCCTGGGCTAGCTGCTACTTTCATATTATTGCTGTGTTATTGTATCTTTGCCGTCATGTTTATCTTTGTATTGTAGTGTGTTATTATTTTATCTTTGTCTAGGCCTAGTTTTTCGAGCTTGTCTCCCCATAGGCCTATGTCATTTATATATATATATATATATGTATGTGCGATTAATAAATAAATGAACTTGAACTTGAACTTGACATTACTAAAAATACTTTAGCGTAAAGAGCGAGGTATTAGGAGGAGGTGAGCCCCTCATTTGGGCAATAATTTTTGTTCGTTTTAAGTTTTAATGCTGCTCCTTACTTCCAGCTGAAAAAAACTTTTTCATATTTATTTTTTTTAAACAAAGCTAGTAAATCCTGGCCTCTCTTCATGGAAATTGTCTTCCCCCATGACAATTTCCTCAATGGAAAGTTCCCCCAGTATATCCTCCTCTTCTCAACCCCTCCCCCAATCAAAAAATCCTCCTGAAAACGCCTGTACACTTCCCAATAACCATTACTATATGTAAGCACTGGTCAAAGTTTGTAACTTATAGCCCCTCCCACGGGGACTGGGGAGGAGTAAGTCGTCTCCAAAGACATAGTCATAAGGTTTTTCGACTACGTTGAATAAAATGGCTATCTCAGAATTTTGATCCGTTGACTTTTGGAAAATAATTAGCGTGGGAGGGGGCCTAGGTGCCCTCCAATTTTTTGGTCACTTATAAAGGGCACTAGAACTTTTCATTTCCGTTAGAATGAGCCCTCTCGCAACATTCTAGGACAACTGGGTCGATACGATCACCCCTGGGAAAAAAAAACAAATAAACACGCATCCGTGATCTGCCTTCTGGCAAAAAATATAAAATTCCACATTTTTGTAGATAGGAGCTTGAAACTTCTACAGTAGGGTTCTCTGATACGCTGAATCTGATGGTGTAATTTTCGTTAAGATTCTATGACTTTAAGGGGGTGTTTCCCCTATTTTCTAAAATAACGCAAATTTTCTCAGGCTCGTGACTTTTGATGCGTAAGACTAAACTTGATGAAACTTATATATTTAAAATCAGTATTAAAATGCAATTCTTTTGATGTAGCTATTGGTATCAAAATTCCATTTTTTAGAGTTATGGTTTCTATTGAGCCGGTTCGCTCCTTACTACAGTTCGTTACCACGAACTGTTTGAAAAATGAATATGCAAACTTGTATTGTTTTGTTATGGAATAATTTCTTAATAAAGAAGAAAAGTTTGCCTACACCACTTTAATTAACAAAAGTTAACATCATTCACTAATAGAATGAAGAAAGTGAGGACTGAAGTGGAGGTAGGTTTTCTTAATAGAACAGGTTACAGACCAGGTTAATAGAACATGGTTATAGATCATATACTTAACCAAAATAGGTAATAGAACAGGAATAGAACTTACGCTCTCGTCGTGATTAATTATGATTTGTCCAAGTATGACTATAATCTACCCAGGCATAATTAAAAAATCATCCAAACTTTTGTACAACATCTTGCTCGGTAAAATAGCTCTAGAATAAAATTTTGAGAGATCTTATGAAAAACATCCGGAGAAAACAAAACCATACCTTCGAAAGAGTTTTGGCATTTACAAAATGAGGATTCCATGGTGGCAACCGAGAGCGGAAATCATTTGAGTCACCATGTTCATTCGATATAAGGTCATCTCTAAAAATGAAATAGAATCGAATTATTACAAATTATTGTAATGTACTCGACCCTAGAAGACATGATAATAAATAGCAAGGATCTATATCAATATACAACCTATAACTATATACAACCTATATCAATAGAAAAGAAAGCTAAAAAAATAATTAAAGAATGTGTACACCAAAGAAAACCATATTTGGAATTTCCAAATTTAAAACCTTTTAATTTTGAAGTCACCATATTATATTATATATACCTTACTATGTTAAACATATAACTCATTATACAAGTACCTTAAGAAAATTCGTAAAACTATAGAGAAAAGGGATTGCATGCTCTAAAGTGATGCACAGTATATTGATAAAATTTTTACCATAAAATTCAGCGTGCCCGAGAACCCTGAAACATAGTTTTCATGTCTCTGTTTCTTATGATTTATTGTGTCAAATTCGTGGTCCTTAAACATTAGGAGATGCATTTTTAAAAGGAAATGTAATTTTTTTAAAGTAAACACAAAGAATTAGTCATTCCATGATCAAGTCCTTCACGAAAAAGAAACATTAAAGGTTCACTTAAGGAGCATTTGCCCCTTAAGTTTTAGGGTAAACAGTCAAACTTAGACATAGAGTAGAAGGATGAAGTAGTTTATAACCTTTCCCGCGCCGTGTACTTCGAAGCAATGAAAAAGGACTTAGACTTTGCTTTTGAGTTTATTTAACATAATAAACAAAAAAATAAACCATTACAGACATAAATCACTACGTCAGAGAAATATCAATGTGGAAGTCAAGTGTAGTGGCTTTACTTGTACAACAGGCTTTTCAAACAATAGGAATATACCACTTACATCAATAGAATCACCCTCTCTATAGAATGTCAGTAAAAACGTCTTCTTTATATTCACGCACAGTAAATTTAAACTCGTAAACATCTCCAGTCTTTTGAGAACATCATTAACTTTTGCTATTAAATCATCAACTTGTTTTGCAAATACTGTTACCGCAGTGTCATCCACAAAAGAAGTAATAGATACATCTTCTATTATTGTCGAAAATATAATTTATTTTGAAAATAAAATACTTTATTAAAAAAAAGTAAATGCATTATATGAAACTGTTATCAAACGGTTCGTGGTAACGAACTGTAAGTTGGGAGTGACACGACCCAATAGTAACCGGAACTCCAAAAAGCATAGTTTTGATAATAATAGATACATCAAAAGAATCGGATTTTTATTTTGATTAAATATATATGAAGTTTATTAACTTTAAATTTACCAGAGAAAATTTGCCCAGTTTTTAAAAAGTGAAAAACATCCCAAAACGTCAAGCAATCTTAATAAAAATCATATCAAAGATTCAGTATATGTACATATGTGGAACTTTACATTTCTTGTCAGAAGAAAGATCATGGATGCGTGTTTTATTTGTTTGTTTGTTTTTCCCTGGGCTGATGGTATCGAACCAGTGATCCTAGAAGATATACAGAGGGTTCATTTGGTTGGAAATCAAAAGTTCTAGTGCCTTTTCAAGTGACCATAGTGATGAGAGGAAAGATAAACCCTGCCCACGGCCTTCTTCTCCAAGACCGTCTGGTAAAAAAAAATGTCGATGGCCATTTTGTTCAGCATAGTTGAAAGTTCCAATAGCTATGTCCTGGGAGATAACATAACCCACACAGCCCCTGGGGAAATGGCTGTAAGCTAAGAAATTTACCCATTGTTAAAGTATTGCATGCCTATTTGTTATTAGGAAGCATATAGACGTTTTTTGGAGGGGGGTTTTCTGCTTGGGGGGATTTTCCTACGGTACGAATTTTCCAAGGGAAGGGAAGTTTCGAGGGGTAATCTTTCCAGGGGATATTTTACACTGGGGGAATTTGTCAGAATTCCTATACAAAATTCTTTTTATTGGTCTTACTTTGTCTTTGCTGACTAAATTTAACATGTACAGATGTTCTGGGGGAAATTTTCAGCATGGAAAATTTGCCTGCTGGCAATTTCCCCATGAAACGGGGGGGGGGGATTTCAGTGGGAGAAATTTTCTGTTTGGAAAGTTTCCGCAGGAGCAACTTTCCAATGTGTCCGGGAAGGTTTCCGGGAAAATGATCACGGGGGGGGATTTCTGAAATGATTTGAAAAAAACCCTAAGAAATTAAAGTCTCTTAAAAAGATTTTTTAAATGTTAGCAGGCTAAGGAAAATTTGAGGTGGAATTGCCAGCAAGAATTTTTCCTGGTGGATTTTTAGCGAGCATGGCCTGGGGAGTTTTGAGGGGTGGATTGAGGGTGTTTTGCATAGGAGGATCTTTACTTTGAGATATTTTCTGTGGGACGTAGGAATGTTTCGTGTTGAGGAGTTGGATTTCCTGGCATTATTTGAAAATGACCAGAAAATTAAATATAATTTTTTTTCAACTAAAAGCAAAGAGCGACATTGAAGCTTAAAAATAAAAATAATTATTCTGTATATAGGTGGCATTGCAATATCTTGATCCTTACGCTGAAGTTAGACTTTTTGTTCCAATTTCTTAAGACCGACTCATGAAACATAAGGGTCGTTTAATTAAAATAAGAAGAATCTTTAAAAGTTCTAAAATACTTGAAGAAATTACTTGAATGTGAAGAGTAAGGTATTGAGGGAGGGACAAACCCCTCATATACAGAATAATTTCTGTTTGTTTTACTTTTCAGTGTGTGTCTTTACATTCAGTTGAAAAAAAAACTAGTTGTTTTAACTGAAAGTAAGGAGCGACATTAAAACTTAAAACGAACAGGAATTACTCCGTGTGTAAAAGGGGCTGTTCCCTTCTCAACGTCGCTCTTTACGCTAAAGTTTTTACTGTTTAATAAAGTAGAATTGAGAGAAAGAGTCAAACTTTAGCGGAAAGAGCGGGGCGTTGAGAAGGGAACAGCCCCTTTCATAGACGGAGTAATTCCTGTTCGTTTTAAGTTTTAATGTCGCTCCTTACTTTCAGTTAAAAAAAAATAGTTTTTTTTATTTAATTCATAAGAAAGGAAGCATGAAAAAAAGTTTTTAGTTTATTTAAATGAATTAAATAAAAAACAATTTTTTAAACTGAAAGTAAGGAGCGGTATTTAAACTTAAAATGAACAGAAATTATTCCGTACATGAATTTGACTGTCCACTCCTCAACGCCCCACTCTTTACGCTAAAGTCTAACTCTTTCTCACAACTCTACTTTATAGAACAATAAAAAAAATTAGCGTAAAGAGCGCGGTATTGAGGAAAGGACCGCCCCTTTCATATACGGAATAATTTCTGCTTGTTTTAAGTTTTAATGTCGCTCCTTACTTTCCGTTTAATTTTTTTTATTTAATTTGCTAGAAGAGTCAAAGTTAATGTGTTCCCGGCAGGGATATCCGCAGAGGAAGACGCCGGGCCCCCTCCAAATATTAACCCTTTCTTTAATTTATGGGCATTTCTTATTCATACTGTCGAATAAAAAAAAAAAAAAATGCGTACATGCTTGGTATTGTCTACAGTAAAGATTAAGAATCGTAACTTATCAGGAGAAGACATGCTAGAACAAAAAAGACACATTTTTATATTGCTAATTTTATGCTAATTTTTATAGTTTGGATAGCATTTTTGACAATTCATCCACAGCCCCCCGCCCTACAAATTGTCTCATGCAGTCCTAGTTTTATAGAGAAACTAACCAAAGAAAATTAGAGTAGCTCTTGCTTTACAAACTGCAGCAAGTATTAATGAATCAAATTTCTTTGTTTTTTTTTCATATTTATCTATTTTTGAATTAGTTTTTCTGAAGTGTTATGTTACTTTTTTCTAAATAGCCTAAGGCTTTATGAGTTCATGAGAAAAAGACTTGGGATGAATTGTTCAAAATTTAAAACAAACTATATAAATGAGCATAAAACTGCCAATTTAAAAGTTGTTATATTTTTTTCTTGCATGTCTCCTTCAGAAGAGGTGTAATTCTTAACCTTTACCATTGTCTTATTCTACGGCCTTTTGTAATACTTTTCTAGAACAAATTGTTTACTTTTGCTGTTTGCCAACATTATGTTTTTGTATCGGATGATTACACCACACATGGCTCTTTATAGATTAAATAAAAAAAAACTAGTTTTTTTTTACCTGAAAGTAAGGAGCGACATTAAAACTTAAAACGAACAGAAATTACTTCGTATATGAAATGGGTTGTCCCCTCCGCAATCCCTCGCTCTTTACGCTAAAGTTTTTAATTGTTTTAAAAAGTAGAATTGTGGCAAATAGTCAAACTTTAGCGTAAAGAGCGAGGGATTGCGAAGGGGGACAACCCATTTCATATACGGAGTAATTTCTGTTCGTTTTAAGTTTTAATGTCGCTCCTTGCTTTCAGTTAAAAAAGACTAGTTTTTTTTAGATTTAATTTCTGAACGTTTTTGGATTAATGCATGTTTGATTTCGGCTCTCCGTACATAAATTATTAAAATGAAATTTGCATATTAATTTTTTTTTGGCTAAATGACTTTTTCTTAGTTTTGATCAGACGATTTTGAGAAATAAGGGGTGGGGAAGGAGGCCTGGTTGCCCTCCAATTTTTTGGTTACTTAAAAAGGCAACTAGAACTTTTAATTTTAACGAACGTTTTACTAGTAAAAAATACACGTAACTTAAGAATTAACTTACGTAACAAACTTTTATATTCTTATATTTTTAATTATATATATGAGGGGGTTTGTCCCCTCGTTAATACCTCGCTCTTCACACTAAATCTTAAGTTTTGTCCCAATTCTTTAAGAATGACCCCTGAATCAGAAAGGCCGTAGAATAAATAGTTGAATTTACTAAACATACTTTACCATAAAGAGCGAAGTATCTATCTCCTCCTAAATACCTCGCTCTTTATGCTAAAGTATTTTTAGAACCCCTCATATGCGTAATAATCTCTGTCCCTTTTTAGTTTTAATACTACTCCTTACTTTCAATTGAAAAAACTTTTTCATGTTTATATTTGCATTGTTTTTTTTTAATAGTTATGCTAGAAAATCCTGCGCCCTTTTCATTGAATTTCTCTTCCCCCATGAAATTTTCCTCCAAGGAAATATCCTCCCACATAGCCCACTCCCCTCAACCCCACACCCAAACCAAAAAAATCCCCCTGAAAACGTCGGTACACTTGCCAATAACCATTACTGTATGTAAACACTGGTCAAAGTTTATAACTTGCAGCCCCTCCCCCAGGGACTGTGGGGGAGTACGTATCCCAAAAGACATAGTTATTGTAGTTTTCGACTATGCGGAACAAAATGGCTATCTCAAAATTTTGATCCGTTGACTTGGGAAAAAATGAGCGTGGGAGGGGGCCTAGGTGCCCTCCATTTTTTGGTCACTTAAAAAGGGCACTAGAAATTTTCATTTCCGTTAGAATGAGCCCTCTTGCAGTACTCTAGGACCACTTGGTCGATACGATGACCCCTGGGAAAAAAAAACAGACAAACAAACAAATAAACACGCACCCGTGATCTGTCTTCTGGCAAAAAATACGAAATTGGACATTTTTGTAGATTGGACCTTGAAATTTTTTCTGTAGGGTTTTCTGATACGCTGAATTCGATGGTGCGATTTTCGTTAAGATCCTATGACTTTTAGGGGGTGTTCCCCCCTATTTTCCAAAATAAGGCAAATTTTCTCAGGCTCGTAACTTTTGATGACAAAGACTAAATTTGATGAAACTTATATATTTAAAATCAGCATAAAAATCAGATTCCTTTGATATATCTTTTAGCATCGAAGTTCCGTTTTTTAGAGCTTCGTTTACTATTGAGCCGGGTCGCTCCTTACTACAGTTCGTTACCACAAACTGTTTGAAACCAGAATTTAGATTATTTTACACTTGAATTCTTATTTGACCTAATTAAGTACAAACTCCTGATGTTTAATATTAAACCAAGAAGGAGAAATTCGTCCAGTTGGTAATTTGGCAAAATTACTTCTCATTTTTTACCATATACATCGTAAAACGATAAAGAAAACATCATAATAAAGTTTTAAATCGCAAAAAATTTTCTTCTTTTTGGCTTTAGTTCCACGGGCTTGTATGATATTAACAATGAAATGAAAAAAATTAAAAATTAAAAAAATAGTTTTTAGGCCCAAATATTCAAAAGAAAATCCTACGCTTATTTTCAAAAAAATTCCTTATAAATTCCTTCCCTTGCCTATCCCTCGCGAAATATACTTTGTGCCCTTCACGTCTCTTCACAATAGCAGTCATTAAACGGGTCGGCAAACATGGCTTAAAACTGGCCAATCAGACGACAATATTTTGATTCTTGAGATATATGATAAACCATTCGATATCTTAATACATATCCTGGCTTTAATATTTAAAACTCTTTCTAATCGACTTCGTCATTTATTTTCATAAGCGCAATAAATCGTCTTTAATATTACTTATTCTAGGATTTATTGGCTCATCAATTTCCACCTAAAAATCATGCTTTTTCGTGAATTCTTCATTAGTAAAATGTTACAGTCCACTGGCTTTTCTAATATGCATGCTCAAAAAATATTCTAAACATATTAATAATGCGTGACTACTGCGTTGTCATAGAAAAGAAGAAAAACTTACAAAATAGCTGGATCGAAAGTTCTATGAGACGTTTGGTGCACATTTCTCATTGGTCCCAAGTCCCATTGATTTCTTCCGGTTAGACTGAAAAGGATTTATATAGCATGATCACTTTTCTTTATTGTTAGAGTTTCGTTGTTAATCTGAACTATAGGTTTTTGCCTCTACTGCCGCTATTTCTCCAAACTCCGAGCAACGTTATACTATTCAACGTCGATACCACAGCTTAGATACCAATATACAGTTATGAAAACTCGATTTATTTTTGGGACACAGTGCGCGGTAGCGATTCTAGCGGCTGGAGACAGGAAACTGGTATTGGTATCTAATTGGTAACAGGAAACTGGTATTGGTATCTAAGCTATGTATGCAACAAAACAAAATTGCGTTCCCGCCTATGGTGTTGTAGTACGATCTACGCGTCGGAGCGCGGGCTTGAAGGAGGCACCAAGCTCAGAGATCTGTACCAAAAGCTTCTCATGGGCAAGATAGGAGTTATCATTGCTGTATATTGGTATCTAGGCTGTGGTCGATACTATAGAAAACATGGATTCAACATTCCCTTCCTTGAAAGGTTGAGTTTTGGCTATTTCTAAGAAATTTGCATAGATTTGCACAGATTAATCTTTCTAAAATAAAAAAGAGGAGGGGATTTACATTTCCTTTATTCCTCCCCAGACATTTAGTAAAAATATTGCATATAGTTTTCCTTTTGTGCTCAAGAGAAGATATCCAAACTAACAAAACTATTTCTTATTCACATCATTTCTTATTTCTTTTGCTTACTGATTGAACTCGAATTTCGAAATAAGCTTTACTTGTACCTCATTTTGAAACTTCAATCCTAACCTTATCCTTAACCTTATCTCATTTTGAAACTTCAATCCTAACCTTATCCTTAGTTATTACCTTAGGGAAATGTCTTGAATATCTTCCTCTTCTGTTTTAAGACCCTAGTTCTCCTCTGTACCTACTCTTACACCCATTACTGTTATTTCAAATAACCCATTTTCACTTTATATAACCCCTTTGCTCCCTTTGCATTCCTGTTTTGTAGTAAAACACTTTATGCTTTAGTTTTCTATTTTTGTATCTTCCCTAAAGTGGGACCAAACAGACCTGTACCAACAGTAACGGAAAATCTAATAACCATAATTTGATAACAATATATGCATCATGTGATCCTTTTTTGATAACTGAAGAAAATAAACTAAATTCAAGTTACCCATCGATATTTGGTGGTAGGTAGGTAGGTATGCATTTATTTCAACCGAAAAATTACTAACATTGTACTACAATCAACATTATGCTGCTGAGTTTAGGGACCAAAAATGCCTCTGATAAGCAGCGAAACAACAACATATAAATGATAACTTTTTCATTCAAGATCAAAGAAATACGCAAAAAAAAAGAAAAACAGATGAAAACCAATGCAGTCTCTAAACAGCCACCTTTCAAGTTATGAAACAAAAGAAAAAAAAAGAGTGATAAAATTTAACCACCATAATTTACAATCTATTCAAAAAATATTTTTTATTCTTCCTTTAAATAACACCGACATGTTTAACCATAAAGGCAGATCGCGTTGTATACCTGATTTCACTAATCAACAATTGACTATATTGTTCAGAGTTCCTAGTAGAGTAATCGTAATAATTTGAATTATATCGATAAAAACTACTAAAATACTGAGGAGAAAATCCATTTAAAACCGGGTATACAAAAATTAAAATCTGCTGAGACTTAATACAATCAATAATTAAAATTTCTAAACCTCTAAAACAATCTTTAGTACAACCACACGCAAGATTTTCACCCAAACTTGTAATTGCCTTATTCTGCATAATATGGGCCCTTTTCACACGACTAGAAAAATTGCTTGCATACAATGAACAACCATACACTAACTAAGGATGAACAACTGAATAATAAATTGCTTTCAGAACATGCAGAGGAAAAAAAATGTGAAATCTTCTTAAATCAAACTCCGCGAGCCAACTTTGAAAATATAACTTTGCTAAGACGAATCCAACTAAAATTTACATCGAAATAAGATCTTGGATATCTACATTGAAAAACCTGACTACTGGACCATGTAAAAGAATACTATGACAATTATTTACAACTTTACTTATGTGACAAATCACATAATTAGTCTTTTCAATATTCATTGCAAGAAAACTAGGCTTTGTAAGCTGAGATAAATTCTCCAGAATTATATTAGTTATCTCTATAAGCTCCTCAATATATTTCGCCATCACTGTAAGTGCTGTGTCATCTGCAAATGATGTAACTACGGCATGAAGAAGGTAAAAACACATTGCATCCACATATTTCAAAAACAGTAAAGGTCCCAAGGCAGAATCTTGGGGCACTCCACAATTCACATTAAAGGCTTGGATTCGTCACTGTAAGTGCTGTGTCATCTACAAATGATGTAACTACGGCATGAAGAAGGTAAAAACGCATTGCATCCACATATTTCAAAAACAGTAAAGGTCCCAAGGCAGAATCTTGGGGCACTCCACAATTCACATTAAAGGCTTTTCCTACAACATCATCTATCATAACTTTGATGGACCTACCATGCAGGTAAGGCCGAAACCATTCCAAATTCTTTTCGTGAACTCCGAAACAAGCTAACCTACTTAATAAAAGATTAAAATCAACAGTATCTAATACTTTTCTAAAATCTATGAACACAGTAAGAAAGATAAGATTCCTTTCTAGGGCACTATCAACGCACTCGTTTAGATGGTATGCCGCATGAACAGATGAATGTCTGGTTCTGAAACCAAACTGTGATTCACTTAATATTACGAGCTTGTCTAAATATTCACACAGCCATCAGTGTACTATTATTCTCGTGTATCTTCGAGAATAGTGGTAACAAGCTTATAGGTCGCCAGTTCGTCATATCTTGCTTATTACCTGATTTGAACAGTGAAGGACCTTCGCTTTTTTAAGTGCGTCAGGGAATTGGCCGACTTCAAGTGATAGGTTAACAAGGTAAAGAAGATATGTTAGTAGTTGACACTGCTTTGGATGCTTTCAGATTCAAACCTTCAATACCAGTAGCATTTCACTTTAAATTCTTCGCCAACTCTTCAATTGATGCTGTCTCAAATTGAAAGTTCTGATGTTCCCCTCTATTATCTTCGAAGAGTGTGTCACTTTTCCGTGTGTCTCCGTAGGAAGCGTCTTCCTTGATTTTACTTCTAATACTAGAGAAAATTTTACCATATTCGTCAGCAACCTGCTGCTTATCAGTGACTGTACACCCTTGATAGTGATACCATTTATGAGGCTATCATGTTTACTTGTGGCTTTAATCACGCCGTTAATGGTCTGCCAAGCGCCCCGCATATCTCCTTTTTGTTCATTAAATTTTTCAATGTAATATTTCTTTTTTTTAGAAATCCATAACTTATTCAGTAAATTTTGTTGACGAATATATTCATTTTTACTTTCTTCAGATGAGATCTTATCAAATGAGATCTAGTGATATCTTAAGTGTGATCTTAATGAAAACTACACCATTATATTCAGCATGTACAAATTTCCTCCTGCGTGACTCAGATTAGCCTTCGGCCAAACTTCACCAATCGATTCATAATTATGAAAACAATAGGTGAATAGGAACCCAATTTCAGATATTGCCACTGAAATTTGCTGATTTTCGTCATTTTTGGCCAAAAAGCGGAAATGGTGACCCGACCTAGTCAAATTATAATTGAGTGAAAGTTTTGACATAGCTCATTGGCTTAGAACTATCGATTTGCTACATAAAAATGCTCTCATTTTCTGAAGTAGAACTGCCACAAAGTTTTACATTCGTTTTTAAGGGTATGGACGGGCCAAAGGGATGGTATACTGAAATCATATGCAGTATAGCTAACGGTTAAACAATACTAAGCTATTTCGTATTTTTGTAAGGGTATTGGGTGCCATGACTTTCAAAAAGTGGACAAAGAAAGACAAAAAGGGGGGTTTGATCACTAGTATTCCCTATTAGGAACAAACATACAATATGGATGCTAAGGGAAATTAGCTCCTGAATATGGCTGAAATATTTTTGGCATGAAGTAAAGGATTACACATACATGATGTCATTAGAGACTTACAAGATTCCTCGGGGTAATTAGTTTCTCATATGTTTAAGTTTAGATGTTGCTCTTTCGAAACAAATAAGAGTTCCAAATAGGGATAGGTCCTTTTATTAGACAGTAAAAAATATATACAAAAGTTCTTGATGTTCCGATGACGTACATGAATGATCATCATCAGCCGAGAAACTAATTTATTAAAATTAAAATAAACTATATTTACAAAATAATAACTTCTGGGTCACAACAAGTTTTTCATTCAATGTCTTGAGTTCTTTAATATTGATTAAATTTTGATTGAATTTTTAATGAAGATGGTACAATCTATTTTTCTTCTAATTGCAAACGAAATATTGCTGAATTTATAGTTGGTCTATCCAATTTTACTCTTTACTTTTTTGTATGAGAACAGTTACACTTTTTTATTATTTGAACTCGTTAGTAACATCAGCTCTTAAATATGATCTTAGAGCTGATGTTAAATTAAATGTAAAGAGCTGCTTTATGAATTTGAGAGCTCAGGTGCAAATCGGCCCCTTTAGTAATTAAACAAATAAAAAAAAAGTTTTTTTTTCAACTGAAGTTATGGAGCAACATTAAAACTTAAGACAAATGTCGCTCCTTACTTTAGGTTAAAAAAAACTTGTTTTTTTTTATTTGATTACTACGAAGAAGTCATTTTTTTTTTTTACTCCAATCAAGTCACATAGAAAAAATGTTTGTGGAGAACTGAAGATGGGTGATTCCATTACAAATTAGGACTCATATTGCCCCTATTAAGAGCCAAAACGTATTGGCTGGCAGCCAACCATGGGTCAATGCCCAATTTTCCCTTAGTTTTCCTTACTTTGCTCTATTTCCTCTGGTTTCTTCAGATTACTTTATAGTCTCCGATTCTCAGGGGAGGGCAAGGGTTCAAAACAAGGGGTTGCCTTGATATCCCCAATAAACATCAAAGGGGAACAGGAATATCTTGGTTTTTAAAGTTCGGTAACTATTGAGCTCTGTCGCTCCTTACTCACAATTCGTTACCACAAAGTGTTTGAAAGCCGAGTCTCACTTGAGGGTGATTGGAAACTGCTACAAAGATATTACTTGATTAAGAAAAATAGATGAGTAGGCCTACATAAAATTCTAATATCCAAAAATTGAACTATGAAGCCCATTCAAGAAATGACTTTTTTCTAAGCCGGTCAGAACTAATTTTTTTTATCATTTATCACTGGTAATTGTTGGTAAAAAAAAAAAAAAAAAAAAAAAAAAAAAAAAAAAAAAAAAAAAAACTTAACAATGAATAAGTCATTCTATAAAAAGAGCCTCTGGGTTTAATTTAATTAGGTGAAATTTGAAAGCCTTTAACATCCTACCTGACTACTGGCTCGTTTTTCAAAAGTGGTAGTCTTCCGTCTCCATTTAATTGTGACCTGAAATATAGGTTTTATGCAGCAGCTATATTAAACGAAGAATAAAATAGTCGTGAAATGATGTCCTTTTTTCACAAACTTTAGTGCAAAAATTGTTACAAAAAGGGGGAAACGAGGAGAAGAGAAAGATTTTAAGAAATCTTTGATTAATCACTTTGTCCTTAGCACATAGCAAAATTAACCCTTGTCAATAGTAACGAAAAAAGTACAATACAAAATTTTAAGCACAATACATCCGATAAATTATTTTAATTTATATGCCTATCCCAGATACAATTATGTAAAATTCATCAGATTTAAAGCTATTTGCCTTAAGGTAAGCACAACAAAATCCGTCTAGTTTTGGAAAAGGGGAAAACCAACTTCAAAAGGGGTTCAAAGGAATTTCTATGAAAAATAAGTTTTTAAGTTCGGAATTTTTTTTATGTGTAAGATATTTGAATTTCAGCTGACTTCATGTAGTTGCATTTATCCCAAATTTTTCATGTAAAATTAAATATAGTGAAATCTAAATTTCGGATATATGCATATATATACGAAATCGAAGTTTCGCATATATGGTGAATCGGCATTATTGTAAAATAAATAAATATTTTGGAAGTGATTGTAAAGAAAATCAAACGCATTAACTGACATTGACATCCAATGTCGGCTCCACGCACTGACAACCTTTTCAGTTGTCCAGGGAGCAACAAAATTAGGGGAACAATAATATCTTGATTACATGCTATATATCGTTTTAATCTTGCGGATAATGTTTGCTGGGAGATTATCTGGGAATGTCTTGGAAATTTTATTAGAAAGATTATTAAAGAGAGAGAGGGGGGAGGGGTAAAAGAAAGTAATATGGAGATATACAAAGAGAGGAATAGAAGCAGAGAGAGAAAAATTATGGGAAATGTGTAAAAGTCAGTGATGGTGGCACATTTTCAAAGTACCTCCGGACTATTGAATTATCTTTGCTCATTAGCTAGTTTTCAGAAATTTTGGGGAATAGTTTTTAGGTCATGACTTGAGCCAAATTATACCAATTTTGACTTAAATCTCTAGAAACCAAAATGTTTAAGAATGTGCTTCTTTTTACTCAGACTTCTCAGTCAAAAAAGTTAGAATTTTATCAAAAGTGCCTGGGTTAAAAATTTTATTTTACTTCCTAATATCTTGCTAGCAATAAGTTATCTTAACTAGTATTTTAACAAGCTACAACTTGCAAAACAACTTGCACTTACAAAAATTAAATCAAAAATTAGTTTTCTTACGAAAGCATAAAGTAAGGTCTCAAGTAGGAATTCTTAGAAATTACCAGAAAGACAAAGAAGCTGCTGCTCCTTAAGGTCCTGGCTCAATAAACAGAGCTAATGCTAAGTACTCCGTACTAATGTTCATCTCGTTCTTCATTAAAAAAGCAAATTCAAGTAAAAGTGAACCAACTGAAATTTAAGTTCCAAAAGAAAACAAGTTTATTTCATCCAGTTTTTTGTAAAGTGAAGATAGAAAATAGAGCAAGTGCGTCAAGCGGTGACAAGGGCGTCAAGGTGTTGTCCTAAGATTCTAAGCTTTACTAGTGTTATATGCGTAATTTCTTCGCATTCCAAGACTTACCATCCTTACTGACTTTCATAAACAAACTTAGTCTTTAATTTCCTTTTGGCTAGTTTTTAACCTTTAATTTATTTTTTTTTTTGATCAATTTAAGAGGTTTTTGTTCCTCTCCCTGAAAATGGCACTTCCTACTTTTTTAGTTTGTTGGTTCAAAATGGTCAGCTATGTCTAAAAAAAAAAAAAAAAACAATGCCCACAATAATTTCTCCATGTCGTAAAATTTGGCCCTGTTATGCAATTAGATTTAAACTTAATTAGATTTAAGTTTTAGCTCTGATATTTACTTTCATGAAAAAAGCATGCAATAAAGGTAAAAAAATGTTTTGCTTTATAAAAATGATATATTTTTAAGAACACATATTTTTTGAATGGATAGTATTACTTAAATACAAAAAAAATCAAAGCCAAAATAAAGACTTGGGAAGACGGCAACATAAACTGCGCTGTAATATTTTACAGCCAGATAAAGAGAGATGTCACATTTTAAACTGAAAATAAATGTAACTCAAAAGAATGATTTCGCAGTTTCAAATTACTACGAGTAAGGAAAGGGGCGTGATTAAAGTTAGAGGAAGAATGGGATCGTAAGAAATCTTGCTGCACTTTAGGTTCAAATAATTAAATAATGAATTCTCCTTGTTCCATTCCTCTAAGCAGTAAGAAAGTAAAGGTATGCAGTTCATGCACGTGAACTGATAAACCCATGAACTGATAAGGTTAAACTCACGATAATTGTAAAAAGCAGGCAAAAGAAATGGATTCGACGGAAAACATCATAAAAATAATGGCAATTTTTGTTAATAGTGTGACATATGAGGTCCTACATATTATTAGCATGAGCAGAGAAGTCATAATTAAAAGCAATTTAAAGCCACCCTTTTAAAAAATTATTTTGTTGGGGAACTGATCAAAAAGTAAAATGTTGAAAAAAAATAAATGAGCATTTTAGCTCCTAGACATATAGTGATTCTTATGGCGAAAAAGAACTTGAATTCGATTGTCTTTTAGTTATCACTCCGAAGCAGGAGTTTCTGTGTTTATTAAACCTATGCCCTTCATTAAGCCCATGCTAGAACCATACCCCTTATTAGACTTTTGCCCCTTTGAACGTTAAAAAAAGATCTTTTACCGCTCTGTAATTTCATGAAATTATTCCTTATGTTATTTAATCTTTAATACCTCTTTAAAAAGTTCTATTTAAGCACTTAAAAAAAAAACACTCTCAGAAACCTTCTCTTGTATCCGTGGTTGGAAATCCGAACCTTAGTATATAACTAAGTACTTTCTGCGTCAACGTCACCAATATCTAGAAATAACCGAAATTTATAAAATCTAGCATTTAGCATTTTCATTATCTAACCAATTTTCACGTACCTCTTATCCTGGACTTTCGAAAGGCTTTCCAAGAAAAGTAATCTTTTGCTTTTAATTACTGGTGGATCTGGGAATGTGCTGCGAGGTCGCACAACGTTTATAAACCTGGGTCGTTCATTATCACAGTGAACTTCTCTCAAATTATTTCCTTCTGAACTAAATTTACCCATAAGCAAGGTTAAGAGTGTGTTAAAATAGCACACATGGATGTAGGCTAAAAAATATCTAGTGTGTCGCACAGCTTTTTGTAAACTCGAAATAATTAGAGAAGGTTACTGTAAAGCCTACTGTTCACGTTAAATAATTATGGGCTAAATAGAAAGTTCTTTTTCTTCAGATAGCCTCCAATCATTTATGAATCAGGAAAAAGCAGATCACGCAAGTAGGCTATTAGAATCTTACTACGTCGCACAGTTTTGTCAAAACATTAAATGACCTTGCCACTGTACATGCTGTACCCTACAGAGTCACATCAAGCCCCTCTTAGCACAGACAGCGTTACAGAGGTCAAGGGCTATATTCAAGATTGTACTAAATGTCTCTCATAAAAAGATATAGTTCATTTCGTGTAGAAAACAAACTACGCATGACATTTCCTCTTTTGAATTTTCTCCTTGTAACTGATAATTGAAAAATTACCTGTCCGGGTAAAGTATATGTTTCTTTAAAAAATTTGGTATAATCTTTTGATTCTGTTCCAATTTTATAGATCGAACATTTTTCCTTTGTAACATTTTAAAATTTTTCAAGATTCACTGATGATTAGTTACTATAGCAGCAAATGAAACTAAAATAGATGGCATCTAAGTGTTAAGCATGGCAGTGGTAAAAATCACAGATTTCGAAGGAATTCGCAAAGCTGGTATTGTAGCAAATTCAGTCAGTCAGTTGCATGAAAAAGGTAATTTTATTGACATTATTTATCATGTCAATCCAACTTAGAAGTAAGGATTGACCGTGGCTAAGTTTCCCTGCAGTCTTGTTTTTTCTATTAGATGGCGTTGCTTCGTTTTCTTGCCGAGGTGAAAAACATCAGAAAACTTGAAATATCCTGTTTGATGTTCGGAAAATTGCTTTTTTCCTTTTTTAAGGTTTATGTTCCCTCTGAAAGTCCAACTTTTCAAGAAGCCTATTGCTTTAATTTGTATCAAAAGAGTAAGATTAGCGTATTCATTAGTATCAAATCCATCCGTTTACTGAGTTAGAAATATTGCTTAGATTTTTTCCTAGAGAATCAACTTAACTTATATACATAATGTAAAAACTTTCTAAATGCTTCTGAATAAAACTTTAATAAACTCTTAGTTTGCAAGAAAGATGACTCAAAACATAAAAGAAAGAACAGAATCTTAGTTTATTCGTCGTGGGATTGGAAAATTTTAATGGACAATTGAAAAATATTTCTTGTAAAAATGTTCAGGGCGATCCTTATAGTTGGCTTAATCATGACAGAACTTGTTTATATAAGCTTATTTATCATAGCCACCGGTGGCCTCAACCCACAAATTTAGGGCGAGGGGAGAATGTCCACCTTCCCCCCCCCTTCCAAATTGACGCCACTGTCAGCTACTAGTGATTGCTTTAGCCTTGCATGTATATATCCACATACAAAAAGACAAATTAGAAAATTAGCTTTTCTCAATGACTTTATTAAACATGTTTGTACCAAAATTACAGTCCGTGGATATGAATTTTTTGAATATAAAACAACTTGTCAAAGATGATGCTTTTTTTGAAACTCTCGGAAAAAGAAAAAAAAATATGACTATGACTGATTGTCATATTTGTATTTTTAACTATGAAAAACATGCAACTTGTTTTTGATTGCTTTATAGTACTGACCAATAACTGTTGAAAGAATGTATTAAAACTAAGCTAAGTAAAAAAGGATAGTATTTCTTACAAAATACTATCGCCAAATTCTTAAAGTTTTTAATAAAAGTTGCTCAGACGCAAAGAAGTTTTCAGACCTTAGTATACTTTTGGCCCAAACTTATAAAGTTAAATCAAGGAAGCCGAACTGGAATCAACTCCAAGAACTGAATACAGCAAACTACAAAGAGCTGACTGAGGAAGAAATGGTTAATCCCAAGTTACAAAGTTGGAACCGGAACTGAGTAAGTATTTTCCAATTGCATGATTTCAGGCACAAAGTGGGTCAACGGTTCCTCCACCGACCCAAAACTGATGAAACTTTTTCCACCAGTTTCCAATAGTGACCAGCCTTTGAAACATCAAAGCTGGGTCAATGGTAGGCAGTTCTGCTGCTGACTTCAGGTTACTTTGTGCTCTCATAGTAATAACAGTTGCTTTCTTCTTGAAAGTGTAAATTTTTGCGTCTTCTCGAGTCATATGATTCAGGATTTTCGCAATTATTAGTAGCCTCGTCTACGCATACCTGCTCATTCGCAATTTTGCCAGTTACTACGCCCAAACTCCAAGAACTGAATACAGTAAACTACAAAGAGCTGACCGAGGAAGAAATGGTTAATCCCAAGTAACAAAGTTTCTGATATCCTTGAGTGGGTTGCAAAATCAGCAATTTTACAAGTGTCAGACCAAACCAACTTCCTTTCCTTAAATTAGCGGGTAAACATTTGGTGAAACAAAGATTGTTAGACACCTGTGAAAGCGAGAAAGAAAGTCGAAAATTAATTCCTGAAGTATTCTTACTCTGAAACACTTTTAATGTTGAGAAAAGCTGAACCAATTGTGAAGATTGCTGTGTAGATGTGAGGGCTATTTTAGACCATCTGCCAATCTTGTCCTTGACATCTTGTGGAGTGGATAGATTGAGATGAAGAAAGAGCGTGCGTAGCTGTGATGGCCTCAGGCGGCTTGGTGCTGCAGTGAGTTGTTAGCAGTAGTAGTATTTGCTTGAACTTGAAAAAAATTTCAAGCATAAAATCCTTACCTCCTTTAAGGAAAGCTTTTTAACTATTTTGTTACTGACTATGTGTCTGAGCTTACCATTAGATTTAATTTTGTCAAGAAATAAAAGCTCTCTTGAAACTGTAAAATGTCATTTTCATTAAAAAGAAGTACTAGCTCGATATGTACACATAAATATGTTTGACTTTAAGCTAGTAGGCCTACTGGTAAAAGACGTTTGCTTCCTTTACCCTCTCCTACATTCAAGAGGCCTGTTTTTTCAAGAAAAGACAATTTGGAGGTGGTTTTAGGGGGGCAGAGGGAGAAATTGCCCCAGGAGCAGAAATTTTGAGGGCGCAAATTTAAAATAGATAATCTGACGGTTATAATAATTTTGTAATTTTAGAAATCTTATTTTTATTAAAATAGGGTTGAAGAGGGATTTAATAAATGAAAATAATTCATAAACTATTATTTTATTCATAAAATAAAAATAAATTAAAAAATAAACAATAATCAAGTGATGATAATTAAATAATTAAGGGATAATGAAATAATAAATCAAAAATAATAAAAAACAAATCATTAATAAATTGAAATAATTTTGTTAATTTTTTTTTAAATTCATACCGAAAGTTTTGTGGGTGACAGGGGGGGGGGGGGGGCTAACCAAGATTTTGTCCCATGCGCAAAATATGCCAGAACTTCCACTGAGATAATTATGCAGCAGTTTAAAGTAGGTTAAGGAATGACAAAAAAAATTTAAACGCTGGATTGTGCCGGTAGTTCTTTTATTCCGACACAAGCGGTAATTCGCTTCCTATGCTCTTTTTTAAGCCATTTTGATTTGCCCTGGAGTGTGAACTTGACTGCTAATTTGAAGGTAATAATTTGTTTTGTAATAATGTTCGATATGTATGTATGCAAAGCAACGAAAAAAACTCACGAAACTAATCAGTTTTAATTGGATGAGACAACAATATATTTGCAGCCATAAGTCGGTATATCTTTTCTATTTTTACTGTTGCTGAGAGTACAAATACCTCTCACACTCCCTCCTTTATATCACACTCCCTCCTTGAATTTTGTCTCCTTACACGGTTAAACATTTTTGCAAAAGGTGGAACAATAGGCCTACATTGAACGTTTTGTATCAGACTCACTTTGTCAGATAATTGAGACAATGGATCCCTGAATCTGTTAAATGTTGGACAAATTAGAGATTTTCAAAAAATTTATGTTTGTTTATCATTCATAAGTGTATGAATGATCTAGTCCCTGCAATTTTTAAGAAGTTTTATTGTTTGAATAGCCAAGTGCATGATTATGAAACGAGAAATAGTGATGATATAGCAATTGAGTCAACAGGTACAGTTAGATCAGCATTTACGGTAAAATATATGGGTCAGCTTATTTGGAATAAGTTGCCAGTGAGTATTAGGATGGCTGAACACCTGCTTTCATGCAAGAAAAAAATTTTTATTTGTTAGAACATTATTTTTTTATGGGGGAGAACAAGGAAGGGGTCTGTGGAGTGTGGTATAGGCTGATTTTTTTAGGGGGACTTATTTTTTTGCTGGGGGGTTAAATATTGTGCTGATTTTTTAAATAAGATAGATTGATTTCACGTTTGAGTTGATTATGGTTATGTTATGATTTGTAATGGGTTATATACTATTACTTGTTATTGCCGTACATCTACAAAACTGTAAGGTTTTTCTTAGCGCGGCAGCGACAATTACGACCATATCCAGGGGGCAGTTTAGGGCGTTTGACTCCCCACCCCCCCCCGAAATGTTTGTCCGATTCGTAAAAACGTCACAAAATGAATAAAAACAAATATTTATGTTTTTTTCAGTTTTTTTCTATGTGTAACCCCCCTGAAAAATCCTTTTGCAGCCCCCCCCAAAAAAAAAAATCCTGGATGCAGCTTTGCTGAAAGCGCTACTCAAGCAAATTCTTGAGCTGCGCTTAACAGCCCTGATTGACAATTTTTAATAAAATGCGTTAGTGTGAAATGTAACTGCACTCAAAAATAAAAGCTCTCGAGATAAGGGAAGTAATTTGCTACGGGAGGGGGGAGGGTAGCTGCCTACCCCCTTCCCCAGGATTTTGACGAAACTACGCCACTGCTTGAGACCATAAAATGTCATTTCCAACGTTAGGCCAAGAACTTTTCAGATCACCCTTGTACATAAAATAATCTACGGAAAAACTCTGAATTGAACTTCATGTATTTGGAAGAAATGAATCGAAAATTAAGAAAATATTATAATGATATCAGATTGGTAAAACTAAGACTAGACCGTTACTTATTTACTGATACCGACAAAAATACCTTAGAACCTGAAGTGCCATTTTTATTTGTTTTAATGTTAAGATAAATAACAAAAACTGTTCAAGATAAAAATATATTAAAATCGACCCTATTGAGTTGAGTATGATTTTGAAAAGAAAATTTGAAATTTAGACAGCATTTTCCCTTACCTCAAATGCATAAAGGGAACGCAACACTAATTCGTTAACTCTACTTTTGCACATTGTTTCCATCGTCTTTTTCTGCCGATTGTTTGGTGATTTGAAATTTTCCTTAACCAAAGACAGATGGAAGAATAATACAGAGATCTTATGCAGTTGGAACATAGGAGTAGCCTGAAATCAAAACTTTACTACAAACTGTAATTTTCTTGCAATATACTTGCCAAATTTTTACAAATACGAATTTTATAAGTATAAAAAACCTCCAACAATCTATTTTGAGATTTGTGCGTATGATAAAAGGATTTACTTTAGATATTTTAATTTATCAAGAAAGATTGAACCTGTTCAACACGGGTAAACCATCAAAGGGCTGAAGAAGCGAGCTCTTTGACCGATTGAAAATAATATTCAATTTGCCAAGCCAAAATCTGACTCAAAGGAAGACTCTCGCTTTACTTGTCCAACGGGTCATTACGGAATATTTAAGATACCAAAACATTGTAGAAGTTTCAAATAGATCCTAATACCTAATATGTACTTAATATCATAGTTTTTTACCTTATGAGGAAGTTCTTTCTCTTCTCTGACTGGAAATTAGTATTTTCCATAGATTTTTTTTGTGATTTTAAAGATTTTGCAACAGAATACATTATTCTTCTCCAACCCTTTTGGGGCTCTGGTGTCAAGATTGTTTCTTAAAAATTTGGATGCAGAGAAATAAGAACAAAATAATTTTTTTTAAATATATGTTACGGTGAAAGACCGAAATCAGATGAATGGTGACATTCACCGCTGAAAGTATGAAATAAGGATGTTTAACAAATATATCTGACATACACCAAGCGACTATGCTTTTTGACATTCACCATTCACTAATGGCGAATGCTGAGCATGCATTTATATTTTTGAGATTTTAACCTAATTTAAAGCCCATTTCTGAGACTTACAACTCAACGTGTCACCATCAAACCTTGCATAAGGCCGACAAAGCTTACTGGTCAACAAATACTTAGCTCCTTGGCGTATGTCCAAAATATTTGTTAAATATTTTCATTTCGGTTTTTCAGAGGTGAATGTCGACATTCACCAGATTTCTGTCTTTCACGGTAATACATAATACAAAGCGTGAAATAACGGCAAACTATTTGCAAGTATCGACACTGTATCGATTCGGAAAAAGACCAATCGTTCCTTAAAATCGCTCAAAATGGAATGGTGAAACCCTTTCAAAGGTTTTATCAATCTATATATATAAATACTAGCTGTTGGGGTGGCGCTTCGAGCCACCCCAACACCTAGTTGGTGGGGACGCTTCGCCCACCCCCCAAGCACCCCCCCGCGCGCGTAAGTCGTTACGCGCCATATTAGTTACGCAACATTGTAGTTGTGTCCCTGTGTCCCACCTGTGAATGTAGATATATATATATATATATATATATATATATATATATATATATATATATATATATATATATATATATATATATATATATATATATATATATATATATATATATATAATATATATGTTTTTAACTACGTAAAACTTGTGAATATACAACATTCTTCGATGTCCCATTGTCTGTGCATATAAATAGATTGTCAGGTTTACCGACTCTTGAACATGCAACATAAAATTATCCATGGGAAAAACAATCCGTATTCAGATCTATACCTCATTATTCTAATGATTGCCCTTGAGCTTTGTTGATGGTGATTGCTAATCGAACATTCCCTGTGTCCCCATGTCATTTATATATCCCCCTGTGCCCCCGGCGTCCCCGTTGTAGTTGTGTCCCGGTCGTCATTTATATTCCCAGTATCCCGGTCGTCATTTGTATCCCAGTGTCCCAGTCTGTAGTTTCTCTTTGAGCGTCCCGGTCGAAATTTATATTCCCTGTGTCCCGGTCGTCATTTGTGTCCCGGTCGTCATTTATATGTACTTATATGCACAGACAATGGAACAGCGAAGAATGTTGTATATTCGCAAGTTTAACGTAATTAAAAACATATATATATATATATATATATATATATATATATATATATATATATATATATATATATATATATATATATATATATATATTCACAGGTTGGACACAGGGACACAACTACAATGGCGCGTTACTAATATGGCGCGTAAAGACTTACGCGCGGGGGGGGGGGCATGGGGGGCGCAAAGCGCCCCCACCAACTAGGTGTTGGGGTGGTGCGAAGCGCCACCCCAACAGCTAGTTTAAAACAACGACATATGCCATTTTGGGTCAAAAATGAGTTACTTATGTGTCGTAGGTAAACTCAGCAAGAGGAACCGAATGGTGCGGTTAGAATTGTAACATCTTCTACTGTTAGAAAGATAAATGGGACTTACGCCACTAAGTGGCATATGTCTCTTTTTTATCAGGTCTTGCTACAATTCAGAATGACAGAAGAGGATTATTTTATGGAGCTATAATGTGGATACCTGGCATTTGTTTCTTTTTTTTTCAAGGAAAATGGAAACATTCCCCATAAAATGGAATAATTTTGAATTCGCCTTTAAAATAACGACGAAGATCTCACTGCCTTTCCATTACAAGCAAAACACAAAGTATAAACAATAGGGAAAATCTTTTCAAGACAGTAGAAATCAATTCAGTGGATATTTCGGGCCCTATGTCCGGCCCTTGGACATAGTGCCGAAATATCCACTGAATTGATTTCCACTGTCTTGAAAAGATTGTCCCTATTGTTTCTACTTTGTGTTTTGTTTGATTCGCCTGGAATACATGAATTCAACTTATACCACTAGAAAGAGCATCAAAAGTTGGTTTAAGGGAAAAATGTGTTCCCTTTATCTCCATTAGACTCATCGTTCAGAATAACCACAGCTGACAAACTTTTTTCGGTTTTTCCCTTTTCTTTTTTGTCGCTGTTTTAATTATCACAGCTGGATTGCTACTAATGTCAAAAGAACTACCCATTTGTGGATAGCGTCATTGCTGAGGAAGGGGGGGGGACTCCTCCACCAGTCCAAATGTGGAGAGTTCTATTTGAGTATGTATATTTTTTCAATCACTGCGATGTCCCCTTTCCCAAACATGGAGCGCACCCCTCCTCAGTTGACATCTCGCTTTCTGTCCGTAACATATTTCTTAAGTTAGGTCATCTACCAGAATTTGCATATAAATCGGTCCTTACGATATGACATCTATTAGCACTAAAAGCCTCTACATGATATGGTTAATACAAAAAATCTAACACTATACAAATCATAAACAAATACACACCCCTAAACCCAGAATAAGTTATAAATAAATTACAGGAAATAGTCCCTTATTCATGCATCGCTTTTATATGTTTTAGCTCGGAAGATCTTCAGCATCACTAACGACGAAGAGGTTAAGATAGTGCTGGCTAGTGACGGTACATTGATTGTGGACGACGAGTTCCTGCAACACTTGCCAAAGGATAGTCTCGTAGTCCTTCTGAGGAAACGAGAGCAATGGGAGTTGTCAAAATTTAGGTTTTTATTTTGCTTTCTTTCATGTAAAGTCAACAATTGTTTAGGGTATGGGGTATGAAGGAATACGACAGAAGTTTTTTTTTTTTAGCTTTTTTTAGCTTGTAATATATGCTTAAATATACACAAATAAGAGCTAGTTTTTATCGAAAGCCTTCTTAATCAACAACAGATGAAATTAAGGTAAGAAGGTCAGAATTTACAAGTTCTTAGGCTACAGGAGGGTGACTGCTCCTCCCTAAAAATAAACTGAAATTTGAGTATTGGTGATTTATATATGAGTGTCTATTATATTGTTGTTTCTAAGAGGGTTCACAACACTAGGGTTTACAATATCATATATACCATGTGTATATTTTATTGCTGTTTGTTTCATGTCTATAGGATTAATGTTGTTATCTCTATATATATGGGCGACAATCTTGCTACTTGTTCCTGAAAGAAAAAACCAGCAACTAAAACGTCGACTCGATGCCATTTGCGCCAACAGGAACTACAGCTTAGATCAAGTCCTGCTAGAGTTTTCCGAGTGCTCACCCCGACCCTCCCGTCTTCTTTAAGCTAGTTACTTTTCAAGGACTTTTAAATGTTAGGTGGAAGGGCATTTCAGGAAGGTGTGTACAGCTCTAATTAGTGGTCCACTTCAACTCTTTCTTTTCTGCAAGGTTAAGACATTCTGAAAGATAGACCATAAATTGGAAATAAAAATCTAGAACTGGGTCAGAATTCAGCTCAAATTCTGGGAATCACCTTGGAAAATTCCCCTTATGCACTTTTCACCACCATGCAGAACATCCAAGTAAGCAACTTTACTTCTACCCTCTGTTTGCTATTGTAACAATAATGATATTCCATACAAGATGTTCTAATAATCACTCCATCTTTTAATATTTTTAATAATTCTTGTAATTTTATTTAGGTAATTGGTGATCAAATAACCCACTTGATTTTTTTCTAAAATTTAAAGATGGAATAATAAATGTTTGCTCAATTACTGGTGCTGACGATGTCTACTTAGGGCCTTTCAAAGGGGGGCAACGCGGCTCGGGCTGTTTTATTTATGTTTGAGTTGGGCTGGGGGAACCGTAATTAATTTCACTCCGGGTGCCATCAACCTTAGGAACGGCCCTGTGCCTACCACTGTATATTTAGGCGTATCTGACTCTTAGGCCCTCTTTAGAGACACTCCATCCCACACCCTACAAGACAAATTTAGTCCTACCAAACAACTGCTTTATAAGTGATGTGTATTTGCTGTTTAAGAGAATTCTTTTATAGAGTTGCAGAAGATGAAATCGACGCCAACCTATCCCCATTTTCGATTTTGCAACTTGTAGCTGGAGATCCTTCGAAAATGCTACTACTCGATGATATACAGCTTGAACTGATCTGCGAATGTGACTTAGATACAGATTCAGCACGTTATAGCTTGTACGAGCGAATTCAGGATTCCTGCCAAAGACTCCTTGCCGATCGGAGAGACAGCAGAGAAGTTTCAGACTTAGTAAAGATGCTAACAGATAATTAGTTATATCTTCTTTTTCTTCTGTGAATTCCATTTTGGCATCTTTTTATTAAAAATTATTTTTATTTGCTGCTTTGATATTTGTTGTTTTAGTCGTCAACTGGCATCTGATATATGGCCACATAGGGAGGTCCTTTGGGTTCATGCCCAGGGTTCACCTTGGACACTTTGGAGCCCAGGAATCCAGCCCTAGGCCCTTGCTTTATCTACTCCAATTATACAGATCAAAATATCCTTTGATTCTTCCATTCAGTCACATGGTTGAACGAAATTTTGAAAAACATGAACTTGGTGTGATTTGCTTTAGTATGGTCATTTGATCATTTAAGACCTTTACCAAAATTGATCTCTTGCCAATCATGATTTAAAATAGGTGCAAGATATTTGTGCATATGTAGCTGATATAGGAAGGACCCAGGGCCTTACAGTTATATAAACAATATAGACCAACAATTTTGGCAGCTCCCTAATCTCAAGAGGGCGTAACATGATCACCGTTCTACTAACATTTATCAATACAACTTTTGTTTTAAAAGGAGTTGTTTGCTGTACAAAATTTAGGACCCTTGAAGTTAACTAGTCCTTATGAATTAAGGGAGTAGTATCCCTCTCATATTTAATGTAGTTTCTATTCTTTTTTTGTTTATTTTTCTTTATTTTTATGAATACCAAATTATGATTTTAATTCCCATTCGTTTTTAGTTTGTTTATAATAGTTAAATTATGGTTTGTACAGAAATTTAATTAAGATCAAGACCGGGGGTTGGAGTTTGGCCCAAACTTACACCCTCCCGCCCAAAATGGCGGAAAACAGCTGCTTATTGAGGCGCTACCTTTTTTGCTACTTTAAAAGGCTTCGAAACCAAAAGTTTCGTTCGAATGATTCTTTCCTACAACCACTGGTTCAATACAATCACTTCTAAGCAAATAGATACCTCTAAAACAGGTTCGGGGGGAGGGAGGGGAAGGAGGTCCTAAGTGACAGAGAGGAATTTTTTGCTGTAATTTTGTTTTTTGCTTTTTTGCTGTTTTGTAAATTCCTTTTCTACATTAATTAGGCTTGAAAATTAATGTTAAGAAGATCTAAGTCGCTTAGACTGGGAGTAAGTGAAGGTGAAGAAGTTATCTTGGATAGCAAGGAGATCGATCAAGTGGATAACTTCATTTACCAAGGTTGTGTTATTGGTACAGATAGTGGATACAGTGAAGGTGTTAAGAGCAGAATAACCAAGGCCGAAGGTATTTTTTCACCGCTGGAAAAGGTTTGGAAGAATAGGAAGATAAGTCTGCGAGCCAAGATTAGAATATTGGAAGCTACAGTGATGACAGTGGTCAAATATGGCCCTGAAGCATGGGCAATCTGAAAAACAGAGGATCTACAGACTTTTTTAGGTACCTGTCTGATTGACCGAACTTCAAAAACTAAGCTATGCGAAAACTGTGGCCCTATCTCGATTTCTAGGGCTATAATGACAAAGGTTGAAATGGTTAAGGCGTGTTATGCGAATGAAAGATTTCCAAAGATCGTCTTTTCCCAACGATCTCCACAACGAAAATTCTTCCCGAATTGGGTGGAAGGAGGTCATAAGGAACGATTTAAGGAAAATTGGAGCTTCTTGGGAGGGTTTAAGAGGGAAAAATTAAATATGTTGTAATGGAGAAGCGCACGTAGCTGTGTTAGCATTAGGCGGATTGGTGCTGCGCTCAGTTCTTAGTAGTAGTTTTTTTTTCTCAGGTAAAACTTTCTACTTTTCCTCTTGTGTTTTCTCCTCAGAAGAAAATATTGTCCCCAGTTTTAAATTTAAAACATAAAAATAAAGTTGTAGAATAAAAAAATATGTAATCGCCTAGTTTGAAAAAAAGTGGCAAGGTCTTTTTTCCAACATGATTTTCTGTAGATGAATTTCATTTTTTTTTTAGAAAAGGTATCCAATTTTTCTCTTTTTAAAGTATTTAATATTTTTGATAATATACCAGGTCTTTATGCGAGGCAAAAAAAATACAACTTTACTTTCCGATTGAAAACTTAATGGGAAAATACGATTCAATTTAACAAAATGAAAAGGAGATGAAAATACTGGCGACATATATCCGAGTGAAATACTGCTTCAGACATGGTCATACTTCAGCACCTTATATTCTAGTAACTCCTCAATAAAGAAGATCTTTGTTTTAACGAGTTCATTTAGTTTCATTCTAAAATGTCCTTAAAATAGGTATAACTTTATTTTAAAACTATTCTTATTAATTGTAAAATAGTTAGGATTACATTAGTCTCCGGAGCATAGGCTAGTTAAGATTAAATACACGAGGCATAAGCCTACTTACTATTCTCTTATGGCAAAGGTCCTTCATTTACCTTTGGCCTAATATAAAACAAAAATTAAATTAAAAACGAAATTAAACACAATCAATATTTTTAATTAGGTTTTGATAAACATTTTTTAACTTGCTGGGTGAAGATAGATTACTTTTTTCTAGAAGACAAACTAGTATCGCCTCTAATCAGTTTCCTATACTTTTTGGCACTGAGCCACATAATTTTTGCTCAACATATAATAAAAACTTTGATGTTAGAATGGTTTATTATTTTTCAAAATATATTAAAACAATAACTCATTAGAAAAAAGAGCATGCAAACTATTTATAAATCTCTGTCAAAAACACTCCGTACTTGTGTTATGTACACTGTACCTTACACTCTGTAACTAAAACGAAACTTTCAAATCCTATATTACATAAGTTTAAAAACAGAAAAAAACTTTCAATATTGGTTTAAATGTTCAGGGTAGATAAAAAAAAAAAAATAAAGCATCCTAGGGATTGTAACAATAGACCCCCTTCACTGTTTTATAGCCCCCTATGAAATAATTTCAGCAGTAACAATACAAAACGGCTTAAGTAATAAATACGCTACACTCAAATTTACAAAACCAAAACATTCATTATGAATCACCTCTTTGTGATCTTTCATCCAATTCTTAAATTCTATAGTGGCTTTATTCTTTCACAACTGAATTAAATCTCCATTTTCTGTTCATAAAAATATTAAAAAATTAGACTTTTGGAAGCTCAACATTTAGATAACTCAGAATTTGATAAATTAAAAAATAACTCGAACAGTTTAAAATTTACTTTCAAAGACTAGGATTTTTATAACTGTAATACAACATCTTGAAGGCATAAAAAACTCCTTGTCTAAAGACCAAAAATAATAAGAGACTTTTTTTTAATTGGCTGCAAAATTGATCTCTTATAACATAACGCCTTTTGAGTTTTTACTCATCTATTGCTGACTCTATATTAAGATATTTGAAATAGAAATGAACTTTCTAATAAGAGGGTAAGAACTGAAAGAAGATATTATCTAAAATTTAGAATTAGAAGATATTATCCGATTTTTTATGAGGGCGAGAGTAGGCACTGGTTAATAGATTTAACCAGTAAAAAAGATTAAAAAGACGTAATTTTTAGTTCGCTAATTCGTTCTCAATTTAAGCACAACAATAACAGATAAAAAGCATTACACTCTTATAATTAAACTACCTTAATATTAATAAAGTTATACTTACTACATAAATCATCAAATGAGAAAAGTGATGGCACAGAAAAAAAGGGCGGGGACGACAGCACAACCATATCACTGAAAATTACGACTCAAATCAGAGCAAGGCACGTCTTAGAGGCTATGGGATCTCCAGTATTTAAATACCGTCCACGAACAAAGTTTTATGTGCATAAGCCTTTTACGTTGCCTGGACTAAGCCAAGCAACGATTTTGAAACTAATCAGTAGAAAAACAAAAGTAACAATATAACGTAACAAATAATAAATCATTTTCAAATGATTGTGAAGCTCTTGAAATAATGCGCAAATAGTTCAGTGGTTCATAAATTCACTGTTTCTTTGCACAAATAAGAGTGTAACATACTTAAATATAATTAGCGAAACTTTCATTTTAAATATTTTTTCTGTGACTTGATACTGGGGAGGGCCGTATCCATGGGGAGGGGGTCAGGGGGTTTTAACCTCCCCTCCCCCAAATGTATTTGACTCGTAAAACGTAACAAAAATGAATATATACAAATTTTGATCCGTTTTTTAAAGTTTTTTTTGCAATCCCACCCTAAAAAATCCTTTTGTACACCCACCCACCCCCTTCCCCATAAAAAATCCTGGATACGGCCCTGCTGTCATGCTAATATTCTCCATATACTACTATTTCTATTGAAGAAAAATAAAAGAAAAAGAAAAAAGGAGTAAAATATAATTGAATTGTTCTCTTATATTTTAAAACATGATTATTCAGTCAATTGGTTACCTATCAAATAAAGTAAAATTCAACGGTTTTACTAGAACCAAAATTCAAAGATAAATTTGATTCTTATATGTTGAGCATCAGTAGCTAAACCAAGAAAACTAAAAATTCAAAAACTTTGTCCGTTATAACAAAATGTAATTTATGCATAGAATTGATAAGTAAAATAGACTGATTTAAAGTAAAAAATATTTCCCTCTTTACATAACGTCGCATGAGAACAACATGATTTGGGGTTCTTGTTAGTATACACAGTTTTTTTTTTTTTTTTTTTATGCGTAATAAATTTGATTTAAGCCGTTGTAAAAAAATAACTATCAAAGAGCTTTAATCACTATTATTATTCACTATTGTTATTATTATTATATCACTATTTATTATTATTTCACTATTTGTTATTGTTATTATATCACTATTGTTATTCGAATGTGAGTACATCCCAAAATCCCATTCCTTTCAAAAACAGCCAAACATATATGAGAGAAGTAAATCAGACTTAATAATTAGAAATTTCATATACAAAATACATCCGTATTTGTAAACAAAATAGAAAAAACACAAAGTTACA
The DNA here is from genome assembly GCF_032884065.1 of Artemia franciscana. Taxonomy (NCBI): domain Eukaryota; kingdom Metazoa; phylum Arthropoda; class Branchiopoda; order Anostraca; family Artemiidae; genus Artemia; species Artemia franciscana. The sequence goes on from NC_088864.1 coordinate 51,094,365, forward strand.
TAAAATACAGCCTTAAAACGATACGGGATCGTACCAAAGAGCTAAGAAGGGCACTTGACCAGAAAGTCAGTTTCTAGGTCAATTCCTACTAATTCAAATGGGGTTTTCTTCTGACTAATCCGTAACGATCATCAACCTTTATTAATTAGCAAAATAAATATTGTTTTAATATTAGACAGTTATTGACGCAACTATGTCATGACATCAATGTGTTTTGCAGACCTAGAAATGAGTTCAACGCATGCAACAAAGCATAAAGAAAACAAAAGAAAAAAAACGATTGGCCTAATAACTTCTTTAGCACAATATCGGAATTGGACTGAATCTGTGAACTGTAAATTGTAACAGAATTTAGGGAAAAAAATAAAGAATACAACAGCTGTAAGGCAGTATTCTAACATATAACAGTCGAAGTTATTGCACACTCAACCTCTCATTTTTTCCAAGATGGGCAATATCATCTCAAATGAGGGTCGCTTCCCCGAGTCCTCGTTCATACATATTCGAATCATTTTCGCCAAGTGAGGAGACACTCCTGGTGCTATTGACACTCGTAATCCTTCAAGAGCAATCTAGACAAAAAAAAAAATCAATAGTCAAAAATATTACATCAACATGATCGACCAACGGCACGCTAACCAAAGTTTTAATCTAACGAGTTCAATTAGTCATACAGACACGTACCGGAAATTCTTAAGCGAAACCAAACTGTCATCCAATAAAAATTCGGTTTTGCCGAAAGACTAAGAAAAACCACAAAACCCAACATTAACCTATTAAGAAGCCGCAGAATAGTATCCGAAAGCTGAATAAAAAAAGACATGTTTACGAAACATTGCAAGCTTTAAATCGACGTTATTAGCCTGATCATAATATTGCAACTTGTAAATGAGATTTCCAAGATTTTTAAAATTAAAAAATCTTGGAAATCTCAACAGAACAAGATGAAGCATTGTTTCGGAGACTTCCGTCGCACGTGGCATTTGACATTCAGATGTTACATAAGAATTTGTTTAACCATAAGCTTCACCTAACATTAACCGTAACCGTAACGTACACATGCTGTGGGCCTTCGGCTCATCCTCGAAATATTCTCCGTACTTTAACAATTTTATCTAAAATTTTTATTGAACTCAACTTTTTTCACATTTTTTTTAAGTTTACCCACCACAAGATAAATGCCTGCATGTCATGCTTGTTGTAGCCGATATCGGGAGGGATAAATAGACAAACAATGACTAATATTATTCCATACAATTAAAAATAATGATTATATTCTGGCGTTGCATTTATCTCGAAGCATAGTCAACATACACTAATTACATAACAATATTTTTGAGAGATTAAACAAAAGTTTTTTTCTCAAGTCAGAGGGTAGAAAGTTAAATTGACAAAAGTTTAATTATCTGCTTGGATCCTAGTCAATTAAGCTAATTGACTAATTCTAATTCTTAATTAAGCGAAAAGAAAACAGGTATTGTGATACCGTATAAGAGATAAAAAAGACAGAAAATCTTAGGGGTACTCGTCATTTCTATTTCTTTTAAGTGTGTCCTCCATGCTACTACTACTCCCAATCCGTCCAAAGCCTCCCACTTTACACCCTCCAAGAAATTTCCGTTTCCCTCCAATCTTTCCTTGTGACATCCTCCCACCCAATTCAATACTACCTCCTTTTCGTTCTGCCCTAGACGGTTGGCCAACAAGGAGGACATTTAGCAATCTGTCATCCTACATCTGGAGAACGTGTCCTAGTCATTTCAACCTTTCCCTGAGTATAGCCCTAGAAATCAGATTGAACCACATTTTTCGTAGAGCTTACTTTTGAAATCATTAGGTACTTATTCTTTGATTATGGAATGGAAAACTGTCAGTTTTCTTGTAACACCCACTGTCAACTATGCTGGACATTGGATCTGACCAGATAAGTGTACAGTCTTTCTGACTACATGATTATGTTTACCACTATATTGAGTGCGTTCGGACTTCGAACTTCGTCAGCTTCAAATATAGGTTTAGCATAGTACAGCTATACGCATAGTATAGTACAGTAATAATATTACTGTTTTATTATATTATGGTACAGTAAGTATAGTTGAGCTTCAAGCATATTATTTTCTATATTCAAAGCTACTCTAACATTTTGTTGAGCTTCAAACTCTAGTTGACTTTTCGTAACTCCTACAAAAGATAGATTTTTCACAAAAAATGTTCTTATGATCTGATGAGGACTTCACTTAAATTCCTCTAACAATTTTTAGGTCTGGTATAAGATTTCTAAGGCAACGATGGTGGATATAGATAATAAATCTCTGGAGGATAATTTTTTGTTTATCCTGAAGTCTCACTAAGCAATGAGAGTAAAGTATCCAAGTGGTCCAAGAGCTATAAATTAATTTTCACTTATAGGCTAATTGTATATTTTCAGACTTCTTAGACAAGGGGCGTGTTTGGAAATTTTAAACATTTTGCCATGCTGCAAAAAAATTGAACTTTCGACATTTGGACCTTGTCAAAACTGCAGATAGTCAAATACGGTAGTTCAGGAATCAATCGCATTAATTTAGACTTAATTTAGACACCAATTGGACATCTATATATATAAACTTCTTATCACGCATGAATATTATTTTGTCCATCTAAGTCAAAAATTCAGAGGTGACTAGATTAAAGATTCGAAAAAACTGAGAAATTTATTTAAGGTTTGACTGTTTTTAAGAAGCATTTGTTTTTAAAAGAACAATTCTTTTTGGCATGTAAGATACGACCAAGTAGTTTTGATATCAAAACTTCTAACTACTTCTGTAAGCTTTTCAAGTACAAAATTAAAGCACAAGAAATACCTTAGACATTTTAGGCGTAAGGGCCTTAATTTTCTGAGTTCAAGTAATGAGTGGGTAGAGGTTATAACCCTGGAGAAGATCGAGAAAGTTATGGGTTCTCCATTTTCTGCACAAGCTTGGGCAGAATATTATTCATCTATTTTTTTTCAAAACTAAATTATTCTGTTCACTCTTATTTTAGTCAATCTATTCATAATTTTCTACCATCTCAGGTTTCACAGTTTTCCCATGTTATTACAGTGTCTTCCTTTGAAGCTGCTCATATAAAAGAATTAAATCCTTATCTATTGATTTTGAGGGGATTTCAGAGTTTCATCTTCAGTCTGACCCCAAATTTTTGATTTTACACCTTCAGTTGTTATTTCAAATTTGTTCGAATTCCGTCAGTTGTACCCGACAGCTTTCTACGCGGCACTGTAACTTCAGTTCTTAAAAAAGGTAAATCTCCTCTCAATTGTCCGTCATATCGACCCATTAGGCTATCTTGCAATCTGAGTAAAATTTTTGAGTAAATTCTTCTTCCGTATTTTAGTTCTGGAATTGATTCTGGAGAGAGCCAGCTTGGTTTTCGGCCTGGGGTTCGATGTATTCATGCTCACCAGATTTTTTCTTCTCTTCTCTTCTTCTCAAAATAACAAAATTATCCCCCTTTGCGCTCTTGACATTTCTAAACCTTGTGACTCTACTAATCATTTCCTTCTTATTCACTCACTGTTTACGAAAGAAATTAATCTTTCCATCATTTTACTGCTGAAGTATTGGCAATCTTCTTCTTTTCTTAAAGTTAGAATTAATGGTTTGATTTTTGAAAAAAAAATACCGCTTCGGAAAGGTGTCAGACAAGGTGGAATTTTGTCACCTAATTTATTTAAAATATGGGTTTCTCAAGTGATCAATAATATACCTCCAAGATATTTTTCTGTGTTGTCTAATGTTTCGTATCCAGCATGTGCTGATAACCTTCTTGCTATTAGCAGAAGTAAAGATAGCCTCTCCAATTCTGTTAGCTATATTTCTGAAGCTTTTGTTCAAATCAGTCTTTATTTAAATGTTGCTAAGTGCGAGTACCTTATTTTCGGCTCTTCTTCCCCTTCACTTGTAATACCCCCGGCACTCGAATCGTCCCCTCTGCCCCCTCTGTGAAGTCTTTTAGGTGGTTGGGGATAAATGTTACTAAGAATTTTCGATCTTTCCGTTCTCAGCTGATTTCCGACTCAAAGATAAAAATTCAGGTTAGTTATTTGGGAATTGTTGCAAACAGAGGTAAATACTATCGTAAGGCTTTATGCAAATTATTTTCTGCGTTTTGTGATCATTGGGTTCTATATCTTTCCGGGTTTTATCCTCTATTAAATAAGAATGATAGTTCCCCTTTGCGTATACAGTATTACCGGTATTGTAAATTTCTTCTTTTTCTCCCTCCAAAGTACCGCAATGGGAAGATACTGTCAAAATTCGGGATGACTGATGTTTTTAGTAAAGCTGTCGTGCTAGATAGTTGGCTTTCGGATATTAAATAAAATAATCTTCCTCCTTTCTATTGTTTTGAAAGTATATATTTTTATAGTTAGTGTTTTCTTTTTTTCTTTATGTATGTTTTACTCGGCTATTTACATTTAGTAAGCAATAAAGAAATTAATACTTACAATAACACATTTAGAGAATGAGAAACTTAGCCTAAGGGATTGAACCAATCGGTAAACTCGGTTTGTTTGAGGGGCGTCACATAGCACCTTTTGAATCACTTCAGCCGAAGTGGCAAAAGGGGCAACAGAAAATCGGCATTAAATGTACAAGCGGCCTTAAGATCACTTACTTTGAGTCCAGATTCCATAGGAGATAAGTCAGCGAAGGGTACTTCTCTTGTTGCTAACTCCCAGAGCAGCACAGCAAAACTCCACATGTCCGCAGCTTTCACATTTATTTCAGATCTTCTCTTCTGCAAAGCTACAAAATATGATGGCACGTTAACGTTTACCTACTGCTTTTGTTAGTTATAGGAAAACATTTTAAACACTGAAGCTATTTACTAAGGATAGTTTCTAAGATCTTTAAACTAAATGTAAACAATTTGACAATTCCATTAACCTGAATCTAACAATACAAACACAAAAATTGAAACAACTGAAAAAATTGATAACATCATGGAAGTGCTAATATCCAAAAAATGTTCCCCTTCCCCTCCGAATTTTTTTTTTTTTAGGTTTGCCTTCTTACCTTACACATAATCTTGCAGGCGGGCATACAAAAATAAGATATTAGGACTAAGTTTACAGGCAACAGTTTATAGCAAAAGTTTATAGACAACATATTCATCATCAAGGAAACAAATTTCTTTCAGTTTTTAAGGGAGACATTTTGGGTAAAAATTCTTAGAGAATTTGTAGATAAGTTTCTTAGAATAAACTTATAGAAAAAGGTGGAGCCTAATATAGAGGTAAAGATAGACTTCCCTTCTAAGAACCGCCTCGACTAGCCTCACTACTCAGTCCATTTCCCTAAACTCAAGGGTAAAACACAAGTGAAGCCCTAACTAGGATTGTATAAAAATGATGGCAGTTCATTTGTTAATAGATAAGTCTATCTATCATCCGTCCATGCGTCATTCCTACGGCAGAACACTGAGAGGCACACGAAAAAATTCATCCCTTTAATAATTGACATATACTCTTCCTCCTCGCTCAATTTATTTTCATCTAATAACTTCCACGCTACGCCTTTCTTCCACTCTTTGACTATCTTTTTCCTTTATTACCATATCGCTCTGACAGTTTTTTTGACGGGTATACGTAACTAATGACGGTATTCGACATCACTAAATGACGTAAATTATTTTCCTCTAACAACTTCCACGCTATGCCTTTCTTCCACTCTTTGACTCTCTTTTTCCTTTATAACCACATCGCTCTCTGACAGTTTTTTTGACGAGTATACGTAACTAATGACGTTATTCGACGTCACTAAATGACGTAATTTATTTTCCTCTAATAACTTCCACGCTATGCCTTTCTTCCACTCTTTAACTCTCTTTTTCCTTTATAACCATATCGCTCTCAGACAGTTTTTTTGACGAGTATACGTAACTAATGACGTTATTCGCATGCGTAAGATGCATGCATTTAATTTATTAACATTTTGTTGTTGACACAAAATGCGAGTTAGCAATTCAATCAATGAGATGTTACATAACATTGTCTTTAGATATTTCATTGTGTAAATGATTACGTATTGAAGCTTTATCCTCGAACATCTAATCTAAAGAATTAAGGCTTTTGTACATTCAAATTTTATTAATAAAAACAAATTTATAATCAACTGAATTTACCACACTGAAAACCTAAAAAAGCCATTTTCACACACAGATTTGTCTTGCCTTGTCCAAGGATTCTATACAAATAGTCGAAGGATGTGCATTAAAATATGGTAAAACTTGAGTATCCAAGTCCATAACGTATGTTGGAAGAAGTAGAAGAAGAGTGAATATACACAAGAAATAAGAGTTAAAACTTACCAGCCTCCCGAGGAGGACTTGAAGTCCTCCTAGTCCAACGAGGACAAGCTACACGTAATTGCCTTGTACTAACATAGCCTTTTACTAAAAAAAACTCCTTACCCCTCATGTAAAGTCAATAATTGGTTCTTACCCTCTGGTGCCATCCATTGGGGTGTATAAATTCTTCCCTTTTCCATAAAGCTTAGCTTTGCATCTGCCATATTTATGCGAGCAGTTAAATCCTCATCAATCTGAAAAAACATGCAAAAAATATAATTCCTGATGTCGGTGTTACAAGAGGATGAGATAAGGACAAACAAAAATTTGTGAGAAGACTAAACGTGGTTGCAAATATTGCATATTTCTTACTTATGTCTAAGGTGCACAAATCTTTGCAAGAGCTAGCTGAGGACTTAATTTTAATTAATCTAGTAAAAAAAAGCAGTGAAAGGCAGCTAAGTACGCACCGTCCCCTATAAACTGGAAAAAAAGCGGCCTAAAATAGATGAAGTACAACTAATATACATTAAACAAATATTCAAATTTTCAAACAAACAACAGAATATTTTCCTTTCTTTATTACTAGAAAAAGCCATACCTACTCTCTTTTTAGGATTTCAAGATCAATCTCACTGAAATAGTCCTTGAATATGTGGAATATGTGCCATAAGATTAGCATTACTAGTGTGTTTTTTTTCAAGAATTTGGTAATGTTAAAGGTTCCAGAGAAGTTCTTTTCTTCATCATTTCCTGATATTTGTTTTTTATTGTTTTTTATCAGTTCGGTTGAATTTTTTTTAGTGTTTTCTTTAATTTTGAATAGTTTGATGAATTGGAATCGAAACGGTCGCTTCCTCAACCAATTTTTGTGCTTTAGTGCGTCTTGTCAGATTGAATTTTGTTAACAATATCGTTCAATTGAAATTATTGACGGAACTTAACAAATGAATATATGTATATGTAAAACAGGTGTAATACAAAAAAAGAAGCAGAGGGCAAAAAAAAAAAAACAAAAAAAGAAGCCACAACTTTAAATAATAAACAAAATCCGAATATTTCAACTTTACGTCCGGAAGAATTTATCAACGAAAAAAAAAAAAAAAACAGCAACATGAATTTAGCTAAATTAAACAAAACAATATAAAGAACAACAATAAAGAACTTTTGTTTTCCTTTTCTTTATATTTTGTTTAATTTAGCTTCATTAATTTTTTTTATAAAGGCTTCCAGACGTGAACTCAAATATTCGGATTTTGTTTATTATTTAGTTGTGACTTTTTGTTTTTTCGTGTTTTGTCCACTACTCTGTCTTAAAATATTGCGCCCGTTTTTTTCGATATATTCATTTGTTAAATTCTGTATATAAAAAGGCAGTGTGGTCTAAGAAATTATTTATTGAAATTATTGAATTTATAAATTGATACAATTGAATTTATAAGTTGAATTGAAACTTCTATGAAATTATTCCATCTTAACACACTAAAAATATATTTACTTTGAAACAAATTAAAGGTATTTAATCTATACCCATGATACTCTAAAAAAATCTTTCTTCCGGACCTGTAATTACTTGTCCTGAAGACAAATTAAGTTATAGTAATAAATTAGTCAAGTAATTAGTTCATAGGTCCACTACTCTGTCTTAAAATATTGCGCCCGTTTTTTTCGATATATTCATTTGTTAAATTCTGTATATAAAAAGGCAGTGTGGTCTAAGAAATTATTTATTGACATTATTGAATTTATAAATTGATACAATTGAATTTATTTCATATAGTCTAATATAGTCAAGTAATTAGTTCATAGGATAAATATCTCCGACTTTTGGTGCTCAAAAGCAGTGTACGGTGGAACTTACCTGTTATAAAGAACTTGCCTGTTCTAAGAAGAACCAAGCCAAAACTTGCCTGTTAGAAGTAACTTACCGCTACAAACACTGTTAGAAACAACTATGGGATACTGACGTAGTTTCAAAAAACAGTTTTTAAAAAATACGATAATTTTTATTGTTTTTATTATTTAAACGAATTTTTACTATTTAATCATTCACTTATTATTCTTACTTTGATTATTATAACTGCAATATTATTATAATTATTATTTACCAAAAACCGCAAAATGACACACGAAGGTCTTCTGCAATAAAAATTTGATTCCAAATTTTCCCTAATTTTCTTAAGATAAATATATCTCAGTAAGTTTCCCTTCAAATGGTAAAATAACAATTAAATTATTTATTATTTATTTAATTATTAATTTAGTCATTTAATAATTTTTATGCTTATTTTTATTATTTAAACGAAAACAAAACATAAACTTTTTTCACTTAAGCTTTCAAGAAAAAAAAAAACTTACAAGAATACGTTTACAGGATAATCGAATGTCTACCGGAAAATATGCTTACTGAAAAAAACTTACATGAACAAGTTTAGAGGATAATCGGATGTTGGAACAATATGTTTACCGACAAAAAAAACTTACAAGAATATGTTTACTGGATAATCGATAGTCTGGCAAAGATTTTTCTAGTGTGTGTAGAAAAGCCATTCCTCGTGCAACGTCAATAGCAAATTTAATGGCTTTTGCTGTATCCACAACAATGTCTGTTCGATCGTGCAAAACAGTGAATAGGGATCCATATTCCATGTATTGATTAATTACGACAAGGTTTGGCGGATCATTGCTGCAGCCAATGACAGGCAGAATGTTGGGATGTGAGAAAATCCTGAAATTAAAACATACTTATTGTATGTTTAATATACCTAAACATACATGTAAATACCTATATTGAAAAATTTGAATCTTAGGTTTTAAGTCACCTATTGCAGGCAAACTGGCAGTCGCCCCGTATCTTTTCTCCAATCTTGTAGAGGACTTCGGTTTTAACCTACTAGACATTTTTACGCTTTTAATTCATCCTATTCTGATCCAGGACAATTCTCTATCCCTCTTTTGTAGTTTACTTATAAAGAAGGAAATTTTCGGTAAATCCAGCCTTTCTGCATTGTGAGAATCTCTAGCCACTCCTATATGATTTACATAATAAGTGGATTCTAACCTCTTATGTCCTTTCTACGGGATCCGTAAAACCTGCCATCTGGAAAAACTTAAAATCCTTAAACTTGTTCATTATTCCCTAGCTTAACTACTCCCAACACTAATTCGTTTAAATTAATATATTTTGTGAAGAAAACGTCATGTATTTCTTACCTAGAAAAAACTACCATTTCTATTTCAGAAGCTAGATGAGCTGATATTTTTTTTATATTTAATACATATATTTAATATATATATATATATATATATATATATATATATATATATATATATATATATATATATATATATATATATATATATATATATATATATATATATATATATATATATATATATGGCTATGCTGTTTGACCTATGTGATTGTATGGATGAGTAGGGTTAAGGCCTCATTCAAGTGCTGGTCTATATTAATCACTAATTTAGGAAAACAGTCTTCCTTTTCTCCTTCTGTCTCTCTCTTTTTTTTTTTTTTGTGATGTTGCATTGGTGATTTCTCTTTTCATGATATATATATATATATATATATATATATATATATATATATATATATATATATATATATATATGTTTAATATTGAATATATAAGAGCTTATATTGTTGGTCAAGCAAAAACTGGTCATAAATCATTCATTTTATGGTTGTGTATGGGTCATGTAGAATGCACCTTTATTGGTAAAGTTAGTGCTTCAAACCTTACCACTAAACTGGATGGCTGCAGGTTTGTATGAACATTTCAACTGAAGAAACACCAAGAGAAACGCTCTTTATTTTTCACTACCCATTCTTCTGCACCATACTTAACAAAGTTTATTAACTCTGGGAGAAAGTGCCTTAAGTTTTCGAGTTGTTTTGCCCTTCTGCAAATATGCTGCAACTAAAAAAACAGATATGTTCGAGCTGATACGTTCAGCTCGTTTTTTTTTTTTTTTTTTTTCGTTTTTTTATCATTGTTTTTAGTTCATATGTTAGAACTAAAAAACAACGATCTCAGAAATTCTTATTTCCTCGTAGTGTCATTGCTGTGAACAACAAAATTAATTTTTTTGTGCGTCAAAACATCCAAAAAGACATTTTTAAGCAACAGTTTTCTAAATTATCCTGTCAGGGATACTTTGGACCGATCCCAGGGAATATATCCGTCCTGCTCCTGTCCTCCTCCTCTTGCGTACAGATATGCACACACCTGTACGTTCACTGTCATTATCGTTAATTATCCAAAACGAGGGATACCTTAATGTTTATAGAAAATCCTTCAAACCCATCATTTTTTGGCACCTTTTTTAAGACGAGGCCTTAAAAGGTGCATTAATTCTGGGAACCATCACAAGAAACAAAAGACTACAGACAAAATGATTATCTTGTCTAATACCATTAAAGCTTTGCCAGCCTCAACAATAACCAAAATTTTAGTCAGTCTCAATGTAACTTCAGCCGAAATGCCTGAAAAAAAAAAGTTTAAGAGCTTGAAATAAAAATGCCTTTCACAGACGAAAAGAGGCTTGTAAAAAAATAATTCAAGGCTCTTACTATATCCTCAGAAATTCAGATTCCTTCAATGACTGCATGTTTATTTCTAATCCTCACGCTTCTGTAAAAGACACTTTATACTAATTATACTCTTAAAAAGAATTCCTCTTTTCACAAGATCCTGCCGAATGTAAATATAAAGTTCCGTTTTATCAAGAAACAACAAAAGAAGGTAAAAAGGCCCGGAAAATCTCCTCCCCCTCCCCAGAAATTCATGCTAGAACTTGTGAATATATTATAAATCAAGCTCTCACAGATGATTTCTTACCTAAGTTTAGGGAACTCTTCATTGAAGTCTCGTGAAATCCTTGGCGTACACTCCCGAATATTTAAAAATTTGGCGACAATGTGGTTACCTTGCCACTTTCCTTCCCAAGAGTCTCCAGTGGGAGTTCGCGCTATTTGAGTTTGAAGTTGTAAATCATTCACGTTGATCCCTTTGTACCTGGACAATGTAGCATCACCTAGAACAATTGCATTATCTAATTAAGTTTTGCGTACATATTTATATTAATTGCAAATTATATTAGCATAAATAATATATGAATTTAAAAATTATATAAAAAGATAATTGTATATTATTATACATTCAATGTATTCATCCATTTTAAAATTAATATATACCTTACTTTTAATTTAAGATTATATGATTAAGCTGAACAAATTCAACTTATAAGATACACCCCTTCCTAAATAAAGAGCACCTATAAAATATCCTCTAGGGTAGGAAGGGGCCTATAACCATTATCCTCATGGGTTGTGGGGGGAGGTGCCAAAACAATTATTTTTATAATTCCATATCTAGCTTTAGATTTACTGTTTTGGTCTTTCGTTATAATCATTAATAATAATAGGTATATAATAATCATATAGACATTTTTTTTGGAGGAGGAGGGTTCCTGTTTGCAGGGATTTTCTACGGCGATGATTTTCCGTAGGGAGGGAAGCTTTAGGGGGGCGAGCTTTCCAGCAGAAATTTTACACTGGCAAATTTGCCAGAATTTCTACCCGACATTCTTTTTATTGACCTTACCATTTTCTTCGTTGGCTAAATTTAACATGTGAAGATGTTCCGCGGAAAAATTTTCAGCAGGGTTGGAATTGTCTGGAGGATATTTCCATAGGAGGGGGGATTTCCCGCGAAGCAACTTTCCACTATGGGTGGGGGGATTTCCGAGCAAAAATTTTCCCGGAGGGTGGATTCCCGATATGACTGAAAAACGATCAGAAATTAAAGCCTTTTTCAAATGAAAGTACGCAAATTAGAATTTTTCAGGCGGCATTGTCCGCAAGAAATTTTCATGGGGGATTTTCAGTGAGAATAGAATTGTCCAGGGGTAATTTTAGCGGGGGATGCATTTTACGTGGGAGGAACTTTACTTTGAGGAATCTTCTGACGGGGGAGGGAATTTTCCATTGAGGAGAGCTGGATTTCCCAGCATTATTTGAAAAACTATCAGAAAAAAACAAGTAATCTTAACTGAAAGCAAGAAGCAACACTAAAACTTGAAACGAACAGAAATTATTCATTTATGAGGGGATTAAGAACTACACCTGAAACAAGAGATCCATTGAATTAAAATACTAAGCGTTTTTAAAAACTCTAAAATACTTTAGCGCAAAGAGCGAGGTACTACGAGGAACAAAGGGAAACCACTTCATACACGGAATAATTTCTGTTCGTTTTAAGTTTTAATGTTGCTCATTTCTTTCAGTTAAAAAAAAAACTTTTTTTTTATTTTATTCAATACTATAAAGGAAAGTCATACCCAGCAAAGGAATCTTGAAGGTAAACGTGCTTTGGTAAGTTGTTCCATGTGTTGTCACCCACCCAGTGAAGGATTATTGTTCAATCTTTTTGGCGGTGGTTGTAAAATTCATACGAGTGCCTGCTACAGCAAAGGATGGGAATTGAAATGTCGAGTTGCATCAGATGTCATGTATACTGAGTCACTCAAGGGCGTCGAAATAGTGATCACAGAAGATGGGGAGAAATGTTTTATGGTGAATAAGATATTCTATGAAACTGATCAGTTTTTTTCGAACCTGTGGTCGCACAGCTAAGCCCAGATTTTCACCATTTTTAATAGCAAAAAAAACTGTACTCCCAATAGGGCCAGAGAACCACAGAGTGACAATTCTGAGATGCCACAAATGGTTCGAACTTCCATAAAACCCTTCATTTAAAATACAAGTTTTGGAGATCAAACAGTCGTGAGATAGCGCATTTGTATTGTCGTGAGATACGGTCTATTCTAAACTACAGAGATGCAGGTGACACACTGTATATATTCGTACGACAGATGCTTCAGACTGGGGACTATGCGAGGGGGAATTAAGGACACGCAAGTGAAATCCCAACAAACTTTAAGCTTAGACGCTATTCTGAATGTGCTGAAACAGCTAGCATTGACCAACCAATAGGTTGAATCTTCAATATAAGCAATCTAGACTTTCAACTACGGAATGAAGTATGAATACAAATAGATGTAACATTTGATGTACATACTATGTTGGAAGCCGCAACAAAGCCCGTTGACTATGTTGAAAGCACTAACAAAGCCCGTTGACTACGTTGAAAGCCCTAACAAGCTGAAGTCAAACTGAGAAAACAAATATTATAATTCTCAATCTTATGAAAAAAAAACCTATTATCAACTTACGACTTCTAGTTTTCAATCCAAGCCAAGACTGATCTTTGAACCCAACACGTTTCAGATCTTGTCCATACTCTTCCGCCATCTCTGTAAAATAAAAATTTTAATCATATATCATCAAATGCAAATTCTGAATTATTAAACAAAATGTTATAGCCAATAGAAAAGTCTTTTTATAATGTGTGTTGAGTACTCTTCTTCAACGACCACAGCATAATATATATATATATATATATATATATATATATATATATATATATATATATATATATATATATATATATATATATATATATACGAACAGTAGCGAAAAGTCCTATACTTTCCATTGAAGATTTTTGAACCATATCAATCTAGACCCCTCTTCATGACTCCGCCTCCTCGTATACGCGCAATGACAAATGTTTAGCACATTACAACGGGAAAACGTCACATGTTTTCCCGAGCTTTAATTCGACCCGATGGAAAACCAAATAGCAACTGAAACTATTGCTCTGACGTACTGGGAACTTTCTATTCAGCGCGTTATGATGTGTCATTTTTGAAGATAGTTTTTCGCCAACTATTCGTATAAATATTTATGCTGTGTTAACGGCTGACTTCTCTGTACGGTAGACAAAAGGGTTTACCATGTTATCAACCATGATTTACGAGGAATTTGGCCGTGTTCATCTTTTTAGGTTGCAGCTATCGCTGCCACCACAATCTTGTATACGAAAATACAGTTTTTCGTAAATATTTATTTTATTTTAAATATTATTTTTGTTAATTACAAACGTACGAAGATGTAGCAATTTCCTTTAAAATAAGCCATTAAACAGGCCTCTATGATGTTCCGATAACCAGCTAGCTTCGGAGAAAAAAAAACATAAAAAAGATGCTTTTGTTTTTTAAGCTATTGGATTTTTTATTGTTGTTCAAGCCAAGTGACTGTATGTTTCCCTTTTAGGGCTGGCGGCCAAGAAAATTCCAATAGTGCACTTTGTTCTTAAATCTGTCACCATTTATAGGGGGTCTGAGCTATTTTTTTACTATGGGACATGTACGTCTCTTAATAGGCTGTAGCGCTCAAACCCCCATGGCGTATACAAAAATCCACAATATGACCAATGATTCTGAACAGCTAAAGAAATTGGATATAGAAAGAAACAATAAAAATCACATCAAATTGCAAAGGAAAACACTGTACAACGAAATCTGAAGTTAGAAGACAAACCAAATTACAGTAAGATAAGTAAAGGTGTTAGTTTAGCATTTGTTAATTTGTGAAGGATAAATAGGAAGATCAAATCAAATTTACCCCAAAACTACTTAATTCAATTAAAATTGCTGATTTCAAACAACTCGTGGTAACGAACAGTGAGTAACGATTGACTCAAATTCAATAGTAACCGAGACTCTAAATAACTGAATTTCGATACCAATAGATACGTTAAAAGAATCAACTTCTTATGCTGATTCCAAATATTTAAGAGTCATCAAGTTTAGCATTACCCATCAAAGTTCACGAGCCCGAGAAAATTTGCCTAATATTTGAAATAATTGGGGGACACCACCTAAAATTAAAGTAATCTCAAAGAAAATCACACTATCAGATTCAGCGTGCCAGCGAATTCAACTGTAGAAGTTCACGCTCATATTTACAAAAATGTGGAATTTTGCTATTTTTGCCAGAAGAGAGATCACGGATGCTTGATTTTTTTGTGTGTGTTTTTTTCCAGGGATGATCATATCGAAATAATAGTCCTAGAAGATCGGGAGCGGGTGCATTCAAACGGAAATTAAAAGTTCCAGTGCCTTTTTTCAGTCACCAAAAAGATTGGAGGGCAACTCGCCCCCCTCCAACGCACCTATTTACCCTAAGATTATCTGATCACAATTTTGAGATAGCCATTTCGTTCAGCATAGTTGAAAGATCAAACAACCATGTCTTTAGTGGTAAAATGACCCCCCACAGTTCATGAGGAGAGGCCTGTAAGTTATGAAATTTGACCATTGTTTACATATAGTAATTGTTATTGGGAAATATAGAGACATTCTTCAGGGGGGAGGGTTGTGCTTAGGTTGGCTTTCCATAGGAAGAATCTTCCTTAAAGAGGAAAATTTCCAGGGGTTGAATTTCCCGGGGGAAATTTTACATTGGGGGGATTTGACAGAATTCGTATATTAAATTCTTTTTTAATTTTCTTGCATAATCTTTGCCAACTAAATTTTGCATGTGGAGATATTCCGGGGGAAATATCCGTGGGCTATTATCCGCGTGTTTTCATTTCAGGGAAAAATTTCCACGGAAGTGGACATTTCCGGAGTGATCGAGAAACCGATTAGAAATTATCGGTATGTATAAGTAAATAAAATAAAAGTAAATAAAATAAAAGTAATAAAATAAAATAATAAGCAAATAAAAGTATGCTAAGGATAAATTTTCGGGCTGAATCGTCCGAAAGAAACTCTACAGGGGAGGGAGGAATTTTCAGAGAGGATGGAACTGTCTGGAGGGAATCTGATGGGGGGAGGTGCACTTTACGTTCGATGAAATTTCCACGGAGGAGTCCCCGCAAGGGGTTTTATTTCATGGAGAGTGAGACATATTTACCAGATTTAGTTATTATTTGAAAAACGATAAGAAATTAAATATATAAAAAAAAAAAATTTCAACCGAAACTAAGGAGCAATATTAAAATTTAAAACGAACAGAAATTACTTCTTATGTGAAGGGTTGCCCTCCTCAATACCTTACACTTGACGTTAAAGCTGTTAGCACTTTTGAAAAAGCTTTTTATTCTAATTAAACGGCCTTTGTGTTTCAGTGGCCCATCTTAAAAGATTGGGACAAACAGTCAAACTTTAGCAATAAGAGCAAGGTGTTGAGGAAGGGACAACCCTTTATATACGGGATAATTTGTGTTCGTTCGAAGTTTTAATGTTGCTCCTTACTTTCAGCTAAAAGAACTTCCCCTAAGAATGAAGAAGTGCTATTTCAGAGTCTGCAAATGCACAGGAAGGAGAAAAGGAATTCACGTCTACATTCCTTAACCACTCTGGAATGGAATGAAATTGTTTTGGCGGCTGTGAAGGATAATTAGAAACTAGGAATTGAACTCATGCCGGAAAAAATATACATATGGCGCCACATTCAAAGTGCAAAAATTACATAGTTTTTTCCCAGGGGTAGTCGTATCGTTTTTAGTATCTATGACGCATGCAAAATTATGAAAGATCGAAAAAATCTAAAGCCTCCTAAAGGCTAAAGGATAGGGAGGGTATATCCACTTTTAAATGTAGCATGTTTTGTCCATTTTATATCCAATTTATTCATTCATAGCAGTATGTGGTATTTTAAACTTGCTTACTCATTTTTATTTCTATTCGTTTTAAGTTTCATATATTCATACGAATTGATTTCTTTGCACTTAAAGGTTGACTTAGGGAATTAACTTATTTTTTATTGCTAAAAAACAGTTTCACACAAGCAACATCGGTTTTCCAATAAAATACAATTCAGTTAAATGTCTAGCAGATGATGAAAAATCAAAGTATAGGTGTTGTCATTACCCCGAATTCGATCAAAGTAATCGAGAAGAATTTTCACATTACCTTGCGGTTTATCGAAAAGACTTGTGCCCTGAAAAGGGGCACTTCCCTTTTCCTATATTTAGTTTGCCTCTCCCGCCCTAAATTTCAAAAATACCTTCTTCAGTATTTTCATTGGAAAAATATACAACATTAACCCCCCTCCCAACATTTTGTAGAAAATGTCCTCCCCCCCCCAGTATTTTCTTAAATTAACGTCAATGAACTATGAAGTACTTGCAGCAGCTTTTTTGGTTAAAGCTGCGACACACTTTATAATTGGACACGAAATTGTAATAAATTTAAAAAGCTGATTTGGATTTTTCTAGTTCTTTACAATGCAGTCAAATGTCAGTGACGCTAATAGTTTAATATTAATGTTAATTAATTTACGTAAAAATTAATTAAACTAAATGTTAAAACATAGTTCGATCGCCGAAAATTCCTCCCTTATCGTTCTCACATTTAGTTTTTAGCTGCGATCTTGCAAGCTTGTCGGCAAAATTTAGTGTTGCAATTTGTGTGTTGTTTGTGTTGTTACATATACTACTTACTTGTAATTGTGGCAGGAATCAGGCGTTTCAACCTTGCCCAGTATTGAGGATCTTCAAGACCTGTTTGAACCACGTAGTGCGGGCTACTGCCAGTTGCTTTGCAAATGGGACCCATTGAGTTGTCCATCTGTGAACAGACTTTCTGAACCCTTAAATAGGTTCAAGGTCTGATTTAACCAAGTTCACCAGCTTTTCTACTGTCCTCCTTGGCGTCTCTTCCATGAACTAAGTGGCTCAGCTAGAAGGATTCGGCGAGGCAAGTACTCTGTTGGTCTTCGTAAGACATGGCGCAACGCATCTCTTGATACCACAGATTCGTTATATATCCACGCTTGATATGCGATCATTCAGATTTAACCTGAGCATGCTACGCAGACATGTATGCTCCAACACCTTCAGTGCATTTTCATACAGTCGCTTTACTGACCAAATTTCGCATCCATAAAAAGGATTGTTCGAACCAAAGCCAGGTAGACTCGAACTTTAGTTTTTACACTAATTTCACGCCGGTTCCACAACGGTTTCCTAAGGGATGCAAAGACCGTCTGTGCTTTCTGCAATCACTGTTGAATTTCGGCGTCAGAAGATTCATCAGTACAAAAAGGTAAACAAAGGTATGTAAAGCTGTTGACCTGATCCAACTATACTTAATTTACAGTTAACAAAATGGGATCAGTGTGATTTATTGCCATAGATTTTGTCTTCCTTGTACTGACTTTCAAGCGAATGCGATCTACCTAAGTAACTACCTCATCGAGCATAGTTTGAGCTTTAACTGGGTCCAAGAGGATTGCAACATCATCAGCGTATTCAAGGTCTCCAAGTGAAAGGTTCTGTCCAATCTGAGCTTCTGGATGAGAAGATAGTGCATTTTCAAGCACCCAATCAATACAGTAGTTAAACAGAAGCGGAGACAGCCTTGTTTTACTCCAAACTTAACCGGAAATTCTTCAGTCTCCGTAAAGTCGAACTCGGCTCATAGAACCCTTGAAGTATGCTTTAAGTAGTTCGACGAATTTCAGGGGCATTCCATCATTTTCAAGAATTTTCCAAAGTGTTTGTCGAGTGATCGAATCGAAGGCAGAAACGAAGTCCACAAATATCAGAATCGGGGCAAATTATACCTTTCAAACTGCTGTATAATGAGGCGGAGTGCAAAAATATTGTCAGTGTAGCCTCTACCAGGACAGAAACGGGCTTGATTTTCACGAGTTCTTTTCTCCCTTGCCCCCTTGAAGCGGTTAAGGAGGATAATACCGAAAAATTTTACTGCAATGTCAGTTAGACTTATTCTTCGGTAATTTTTCCACTCAGTTTTATCAGCTTTCTTGTAAAAAGGCAGTATAAAGGATGTCTTCCAATTCTTAGGGGAAGTGTTGGTCCTGCATACTTCCTCAAGGATACCATGGAGCTGCTCTGCTGTGATATCGGGCACCGTTTGTATATTTCAGGGAGGAGACTATCCTGGCCTTGGGCTTTAATGTTCTTGAGGGCCTTAATCGCCTCCGCTCTTGTTATGGCGGCCAGCTCGATACTGTAAGGTCCTTTTTTAACATAAGGGGGGAAACAACCAGGAATTGATGACGGGGATAGGTTAAGTAGTGTTTGAAAGTGATCTTTCCATCTTATCAAACGTTCCTTTTGACAGCTAATGACTTTTCTTGCTGTGTCTCTGACAACTTCAGACACAGCAGCTTTCTTACCAGTCGATTCCTTAAGAGCCTGGTAGAGCTAGCGCGTGTCATCAGCGCAGGCTGCTTTTTCTAAAGACAAATCAGTCTCTTTTCACATTTCGCAGCAGTCAAGATAAGCAGAGCGCTTGACCTGTCTGCACAACTCTCTTGTGATATGTTTGGGGCTGCTCATCTTTTTCCTACGTTCCTCGACTGTTGACAGGGTTCTGGTGGTAATCCAATGCTGTCGTTTCACTTTCGTTCGGCCAATGATCTCTTCAGTGGACTCTCTCGTCATTGTTTTTAAGGTCTCCCATCTTTGCTCAGGGGCACGGTTTTCCTATCCATTCAGGTTTAGGGCATCAAAACGGTTTGTTAGCTCCATATTTAGAATCTGCCAAACTCCTTTATCTTGAAGCTTATCAACGTCAATTCGGGCATTCGATTTATTCTTTCTCCAAGATTCAAGACTAAGTAGTATTTTTCAAGCACTAGCTTCTGATCAGACTCTGATTTTGAGCCTGTGACTGCACCGTCATAAGCGCAGGAGTCTATTACTGAACTTCTCCAACATTGGCGGATGAGAATGAAGTCAATTTGGGCCTTAGTAACACCGTCGTTGGAATGCCAGGTCAGTAGACGGCTTGGCTTGTGCTGAAATATGGTGTTGGTTACAACAAGATGATTCATCAAACCATAGTTTACCAGCCATTTCTCATTTTCACATCTATGCCCCAGTCCAAACTTTCCGAGGGCTTGTGTGAGGGTATCAGATAGACCAACTCTCGCGTGGAAGTCCCCCGCAATAATCAAGTAGTCTCTTGCAACTTATGATCACTGATTTCTTATAATTCAGATCACAATGAATGTGATGGTACTGGAATGTGTTGTCACTGTGTGTGATGCATGTTGTCTTAAAATTCTTCACAATCCGTCAACGCCTTTCAATCTGCCTGTATATTAACCGATATCATGAAAATAAAATTTTTCAAATATGTTATTCATGTCCATGAAGGACAGAAAAGTCCTTAAAATAGTTAACTTCTTGCAAAATTTGACATTTTTCTACAGAGGAAATACACAAGATCAGAGTTGCCACCCATTGAAAGTAAAATCACTAGGTTTTAGTGATTTTGTGGTTAATTTAGTGATCTTCTTCAATAATGTAGAGATTTAAATAATTTTTGTTTCTTGACAATACAAAAAATCACCAGAAATAGTGATAAATCATTAGGAGGTGGCAACCCGCGCACCATAAATACTGTTCAAAACCTATATGTCCTTGTCACCAAAGCGGAAACAGCACTTTGGTCTAAAGCCGAAACGGTTGAATTCACACAAGCTTCGCTTTATTCATCAATATAGCTTCGGCTCCTTTTAGTTTAGGTTCCTTCATTCAAACTAATTTCAGTTCTTGATATTTAATATAATCTAATTTCTGATCAATCTAATTTTGATCATCACTCTTAGTTTTCCATTGAAAAAAGTTGGTTTTTAAATATAATTATGATTAAAATCTAATTTTTTAAAAACGATGTGAAAGAGAACACTAAAAAGAGAATAAAAGCCATGCGTAAGACCAGGGCTGACAACATTTTTGTTGCCTGAAATATGTTTTGCTTCACATATCTATAGTAGTATTTAGTTTTAAAAATAATTTATGCGACCATTTTGTCTTGCTTTTCCCGTTTGTATGAATGCAAATGAAACCTGAAACAGAAGAAATTGTAAAAGTCTTAAGTGGGATGGTCACCGCCCTTCCTTGGATCCTCCCCAACCTAAATCCATAAGCCAATTAGAGGACTGCATGGCTCTATGTAAAGGGAAGAATATAGAAATGGAATAAGCAGCAGATCAATTCAATTTCAGTGCCAAATAAGTGGTGGGCACCTGTGCTAAAGACTTGGTGCTGAAACCCTTACTGAGTGAATTTCATTGAATTTCCATGACACCTATAAGGTCAAATTATAACTTAGCGGGTTGTTCCTTCATTTTATCTGAAAAGTTTCTAAAATGGATAGATAGATGATCAGTCATCTTCTTTCTGACGAAAACGGGCATTTTCTTATCACAACCGAGGGTTTCAAACTGACTTATAACAAAAATTACATGCCCGGCCCAATTTTGAAATATTTTCTTAAAGGGGTTAAATAACATTGCATTCTTAGACACAAAGCATTTTTAAGGTTGTAGATGAGACAATTTTATTTTTTGTTTAAAAAAAACTCTTGGATTTCTGGCATGCTGTGCTTGAAGTAACTTCAATTTTAAATTATATAATAATCCTTACCATGAAGATTTTTCCCTAGAGCTCCAGTACATTTATCCAAGGGAATTTCACCATATTTATTTGCAATATTGACAAGGGCACCAAGTGAGACCAAATCCTCAGCAATAGACTGGTAGTTCCAAAAGCAAGCATAATGCAGTGGCGTATTCCCGTGCTCATTAACAAAGTTGATATCCGCCTTATTCCTTAATAGCTAAACATAGAAATCAAATCAAGCAGGGTCAAAACTCATAAGACAAATATAAGATGAGTTTCGGATTTGATTTTCCCCAAACAATCCGTGAAAAGATTTTCTTCCTCTATAGAGATTAATACAGAATATTATCATAAGTACAAATTTCTTACTGCTCTGAACGCATCGTAGTACACATCCTAACGTAAACGCTATAATATTGTATCACATAGTGTAATACATATAGTAGTGATAATAAGTTGTAGATAATGAGACGAGCGTATTGAAGCTCACCTAAGGCTATGAACTACAAGGCATCAAATGTTAAACTGTACAATATTTCGAATAATCCTTTAACACATATATTCTTTTGAACTTTCTTATCCATGGGATTTTTCGAACTCCCTTTCGGCGTCTCCCTATTTTGGCCAGTGTTGATGGCTATAACATATTCATAATATGTCATAAATCTCCTCTCTGCTTCTATCTTAGCCAACACAGAAAGTAAAAGCGTAGGACACGTGTTGAATTCCACACATCGCGTGAAAATTTCATGACATTTGAGCCCACGGTACTTAAATTTAAGTGTAGTAATCTTGTCTTATATGGATTTGGGCTGAAAAGAATTTATAGGTTTGCGAGTCTTCCTTTTTTGTGAGTTCTGGTTTTGTGTGTCATGATCAAGCTTGTTTTGGGTTTAAACTTTTGCCAAAATATGAACCAAAATATACAAACACTTTTAGTGTCCAGAAAATAACCATCAAAAATATAAAAAAATCATTACAAAACACTAAGAGAACAAGAGCTAAGAGCTCATATGGTACTTGTGACGAGGCGAGAAGAGCTAAGAGCCAAAAGATCATATGGTATGCGCTCTAACAAAATTCTATGAATCAATAGATTGATTTAAAAAGGAAAATAAGAGGCTTAATGCCGGTCAGAATTTAAATTAAGAGCTCTGAGTCACAATGTCCTTCTAAATATCAAAATTCATTAAGATCTGATCACCCACTCGTAAGTTATAAATACCTAATTTTTTCTAATTTTTCCTCTCCCTTTAGCCCCCCAGACGGTCGAATCTGGGAAAACGACTTTATCCAATCAAATTGTGCAGCTCCCTGACACGCCTACCAATTTTCATCGTCCTAGCACGTCCAGAAGCACCAAACTCGCCAAATCACTAAACCCCTCCCCCAACTCCCCCAAAGAGAGCGAATCACGTACGATTCTGTCAATCACGTATCAAGGACATTTGTTTATTCTATCCACCAAGCTTCATCCCGATTCCTTCACTCCAAGTGTTTTTCCAAGATTTCCCCCTCCAACTCCCCCCAATGTCAAAAGATCTGGTCGGGATTTGAAATAAGAGCTCTGAGACATGAATTCCTTCTAAAAATCAAATTTCATTAAGATCCGATCATCTATTCGTAAGATAAAAATAACCCAATTTTCACGTTTTCCAAGAATTCCGGTTTCCCCCTCCAACTCCCCCAATGTCACAGGATCTGGTCGGAATTTAAAATTAGAACTTTAAAGCACAAGATCCTTCTAAATATCAAATTTCAATAAGATCTTGTCACCCTTTCGTAAGTTACAAATACCTCAATTTTCAAAATTACCCCCCCCCCAATTTCACCAAAGAGAGCAGATCCGGTCCGGTTATGTCAGTCACGTATCTTAGACAGGTTTCTATTCTTCCCATCCAGTTTCATCCCGATCTCACCGCTTTAAGTATTTTCTAAGATTTCCGGTCCTCCCAACTGCCCCCCCGTCAATTACGCTTGATCCGGTTGAGATTTAAAATAAGAGATCTGAGTTACGAGGTCCTTCTAAATATGAAGTTTCATGAAGATCCGATCACTCCTTCGTAAGTTAAACATACGTCGTTTTTTTTTATTTTTCAGAATTAACCCCCCCCCCCAATAGAGCGGATCCGTTCCAATTATGTAAATCACGTATGTAAGACTTCTGCTTATTTTTCCCACCAAGTTTCATCCCGATCCCTCCAATCTAAGCGTTTTCCATGATTTTAGGTTCCCCCACCCCAAATTTCCCCTAATGTCACCAAATCCGGTCAGGATTTAAAATAAGAGCTTTGAGACACGATATCCTTCTAAATATCAAATTTCATTGAGGTCCGATCACCCGTTCGTAAGTTAAAAATACCTCAGTTTTTCTAATTTTCAGAATTAACCCCTCCCCCAACTACCCCAAAGCGAGCGGATCCGTTCCGGTTATGTCAATCATGTATCTAGGACTTGTGTTTATTTTTCCCACCAAGTTTCATCCCGATCCCTCCACTCTAAGTGTTTTCCAAGTTTTAGGTTTCCCCCTCCCAGCTCCCCCCCCCCCAATGTTACCGGATCCGGTCGGGATTTAAAATAAGAGCTCTAAGATACGATATCCTTCTAAATATCAAATTTCATTGAGATCCGATAACCCATTCGTAAGTTAAATATACCTCATTTTTTCTAATTTTTCAGAATTACCCCCCCCCCCCCCAACTACCCCAAAGAGAGCGGATCCGTTCCGATTATGTCAATCATGTATCTGGGACTTGTGCTTATTTTTCCCATCGAGTTTCATCCCAATCCCTCTACTCTAAGTGTTTTCCAAGATTTTAGGTCCCCCCCTCCAACTCCCCCCAACGTCATCAGATCCGGTCGGGATTTAAAATAAAGCTCTGAGACACAACATCATTCCAAACATCAAATTTCATTAAGATCCCATCACCCGCTCATAAGTTAAAAATACTTTATTTTTTCTATTTTTTCTGAATTAACCGGACCCCACTCCCCCCCAGATGGTCAAATCTGAAAAACGACTATTTCTAATTTATTCTGGTCCGGTCCCTGATACGCTTGCCGAATTTCATCGTCCTAGCTTACCTGGAAGTGCCTAAAGTAGCAAAACCAGGACCGACAGACAGACAGACAGACAGGCCAACAGACTGACAGAATTTGCGATTGCTATATGTCACTTGATTAATACCAAGTGCCATAAAAACATAAATTGAATTGTCTTTGAAGAGGTCAAAATTGTAGAAATCAGAATTCTTCATAATTTCACATATTTCAAATATGGACATTCTGAATTTTTACAAGTACAGAAAGCTGAAAGTTTCAATAAATCCTAATTGAATGTTTCACATGAAACAAAACTATGTAAGCAGAATTAAGCAACCATAAAGGTTCTGGTAAACTCAAGAAGTGTCATAGCAAACCATTTCTGTCGAAAAAGCAAAAAAGAAAACATCAGATATGTCAATGGTTTCACTGTCACTAATGAATAGCTCTACATGTGATATTCTACAAGCAATCAATTAAAGAAACATTGGGTGCATTCGACTCTGTCAAACTCTCATGAGAGTATATACAGATAGCTAAACTGCCTTATATAGGCTGAAAGGCAAGATACTTAAATTGAGAGTCGCGAGAAGTAAAAGCAGTGCCAATTACAAAGAAAAAGTACCAGTGTCAAAAACCAACAAAAAACATCTTAGGAAGGATAAATCGATTCTATGTGGGAAGTAATGTAATATATTCGTTCGTATATATATATATATATATATATATATATATATATATATATATATATATATATATATATATATATATATATATATATATATATATATATATATATATATATATATATATATATATATATATATATATATATATATATATAATCTCTTTCCAAACATTATATTCAAGCACTTTGTTTTCCGAAGTTTGCCTTTTCACTACTATTGCTTTTAACATGTTAGTAGCTGATTTTTTTTTATCCCAGTAAGAAACTTAATTTGACCAACTTCTTAAAAGAAGAGGCTTGCTAAAAGTTGACTAATTGACGAATTGACGGAGGCAAAAACAAATACTAAAAAAAAAGAAACAAAAAACAGTTTCTTCATTTAAGAAATGATTATGTACAACATTTTTTTTTTTTTTTACAATTTTGTAATACATTTTTAAGTTAACTGACTTTATTTGTGGTTAGTCTTACTGGAGAGGGGGTTGGGCGTAGGTTACAACACCAAAAAGATAGAGAAACGACACGCTTAAGCAGCACAAGTCCAAAACTATAACTGTTGAAGTTCGTTTATGAACAATGTATGCAAGCAGAAAAACTAGGACGTAAAAAATCTATGCAATCGATTATATAGCTTCCATAATCACAGAAGTCATTGCTTACTGCATGACTGAAACTATAACAGATTTACCACCAGTGTCTAATTAATCTCTAATTGACTGAACATTATCTTTCTTTTAATTATTATTTTGAACTGGTTGTTTTTATTAATTAGGTTATTTTTAACTATTAGTTATTGCTTTTTGAAATTATTTATTATTCGTTGCTAGAGTTTGTATTGCTAACCACAGTCATGCAAAAGTATAAATTGATTTTTCAGCTTAAAACAGAATTGATAACAAATGCCAAATGAAATGGGGTTGACCATGAACACCAAATGAAAAGCAAGCAAAGATAAAATTCTGATACAGATTTGGGACAAAAAGTAAAGGACTGGGAGAAGCATGATGAATACATTGGCTGAATATTCTCTCTGCTGGATTTATTGTTCCCAATAAAGAAAAGGATAAAGAAACAAAAACAATTAGAATGAAGGAAACCTTCATAACTCTAGGAAATATAATTGCACTAAAAAAAAATCCAATTCCTTTTCGTATGTCATAAAATCGTTTATCTTAAATAATTTCCCTTTCACTTTTTTCATTTCTTCAAGATAGCATCAAAGTAGTCCCTTCTTCATTTTGGACTACCAGCCTTGCACTACAATGTGTACAATTTAACACATTCCTAAAAGAAGTTGAAAATAAAAATAGTTCCCACAATTAAAGCTGTGAGTTGAAGACAACTCCTCTCCCACATTTCACTCTATGCAAGTGCATAAGGGGAATAAATCAGTCTTGGTGGTAAAGGTAAGAAACTGTCATAACTGAGAAGAACGAAGAATGAAAAAAAGAACAAAAGGACTGCCAAACTATAGCTATTTTTTTTTTTTTTTTTTTACTGATTTTTAAGAATAATTAAAAGCCAGATTTAGTCGATTTTTTTCTCCTTATATAACAAAAAGAAAGACAAACATAACATACAAATTGAACAATGTCTCTGTGTCCATGTGCAGTAGCCAGATGAAGTGGAGTATCATCACCCATATTTGTTGCATTTACTCTTGCCCCCCTTTGCACCAAGAGTGTTACCATGCTAAGATGTCCTTCTTTTGCAGCCCAATGAAGTGGACTAAATCCATGATCATCACTAAAAAAAAACAGAACTGAAGGAAGATTATTACCCATTTTTTTTTTAATGTGCATTACGTGATGCATTGTTGTTATTTTATATAGTTTACCAAGTATTTTCATAAAACTATAAGAGAATAGTTTTTTCAGTAAGTCAAAAACCAACATGAATGATGGCGTTCTACTTCTCATGGCAAACATCTGGTGATGGCAGCTGATAACAGCAAAAGTGATGGCAATGATAGCAAATATTCTACCAGGGCATTATTGGATGCTAAATTACCAGATTGTGAAGTCGGCAACAGTGAAAGAGGCTTTAGTGAAGCCATTTTGGCTAAAAACTTCATGCCCAGATATCAAAAAAGAGACATACAATCCAGCTAGTTTGGAACTTATGACTTGTGCCTTATATGACTTGCTGGTTGAAAACGGACTAATCAAGTTACATAATGACCATGAATCCCCAAAAAACAAAAGAAATAGTTTTCAAACATGCATTACACACAACGATTGATGAAATATAAAACATGATTGTTGAACACTTCAATGAAAAACTTCATTGGCACGGGGCCATGATGAGATTCCTGGCTGCTGTACAGTATCTTGCAGAGTATCAGTGCTCTTCAAGGGAAGACAGAATAAACTATATAAATTTGGTTCAGCTATGATTCAGTCTGTTTGTTGCACTAAAGACTGGGAAACACACAATCATTATCTTGGGCACCAGATTCAGAACAAACTCATCAAGTTGATGACATCTGAGGCAAGATGAAAGATGTTGTTCCTTATGCCACCTTTAAATCACTGTCAGACACACAGTGGGAATGCTGCACCAAAGTGTGAATGTTGTGGTAAATGAACAAGGTAAGAGAGGAACTACTTAATAAACAGGAGAGACTAAAAAATCCCTGCAGTAAAATCCCTTCTAAATTTCAGAGTAGGATATTCTGATTTTGTCCTAGCACTAGCAAACTATATGACATTCTGTACACTGTTAATACCTTAAATTACCTTAAATACTTGCTTGAAGTGACTTAAGGATTTAAATCATTGCTATGCTCCATGATAACATCTGTAGGAATGAGTTTCTTGTCTGGCTGCTTATTACTTCCAGGTTGAGGATTCAGCTACCTCCCAGTTGAACAGGAAATCTTGACAGACCCCCTCTTTGTCAATTTTGTACTTGAATGTGTGAATGGATTAAGCAGATACAGTGTCTTCGAAACGCTGATTCCATAGATTGACAACTTTCTGGCTGAAAGTGGCTTCTTTCACAAGTGGAACAATGTTGCTTTGAAAGTTTCTTTGATTGTCCTCTAACCAAGTGATGCGAGGAGTGGGCAAATAGATCAGCAAGGGAGTTATTAGGTATAAATTTTATGGGCAAGGATCATATCTCCTTGATTTCCTCTATATATAAATGTGGGAAGTTTAAATGGGTGCAGACATACTTCATATAATATTTGCTGCAATCCACTGACTGTCTCAGTTGCTCTGAGGTGTCCTTTTTCCATGACTTCTTTTTTCTAATAATATTTTTTAAACTCTCCAAAACAGAAGTTTTTCAAAGAAGAGTAAAGAGCCATATTAAATTTAAGAAATACAACAGAAATTCCTATAATAATTCAAACTCAAACCAGACCAGAAATAAAGTCAAAACGACCAGAAAGCAGTATTAAAGAATAAATGAAACCCAAGACGAACAGAAAACAAATCAACAATCGCAGTCAACAAATATACAACAGGTACTAGTATAAATGAATACATAAATCTTAAAACAAGTAAAACTTTGATAGAATTTTGAAATCGCAAACAAGAGCTTGGCTACAGCCTTCTTTCCCCTTCTCTAGCTGTAAAAGTCTAAAGTCTTCTGCATCATTTATGTTTTGTTGAAAACTATCTATCTTGTACAGTCACTGGAAAGAACTAATAAAATTAACTTGAATATTTGACATATAATAATATTAGTTCCTGAAAGCTTATTAATTCAAGATTTTAAGTACAAAAGAAAAAATTTGTAATATAATTTGTTTTCAGAGCACATAGTGTGTTTTTATTATGTTCAGCATTCAACATAGATCAAACATACCCTCTTTTCCAATAAAAATCCTTATATGTCAACAATAGGCAAAATGTATAACTTATAGCCTTTGCCCTGGAGGCTGGGGAGAAGTTTGTCAACCCTGGAGGCATACCATACTTATTTGAACTTTGAACTATTTTAAACAAATGGGTATGTGAAAATTTTGATCTGAAGCATTTGGGGGAAAAGGGTGTGGAAAGAGGCTGGTTGTCCTTTGATCACTTTTACTTATTAAAAAGGACACAAAAACTTTTGCTTTCCAACTGAATGAGCCTACTCAAAGTTTATACAACCACATTTTCCATTAAAAACCCCATATGTTAACAATAAGCAACATGCATAATTTACAACCTTTGTCCTGGGACTAGGAGGGGGGAGGTTTTGAACCCTGGAACAATTTTGAACAAAATGGCTATCTCAAAATTTTGATCAGATACATTTGAGGAAAAAACAGTGCAGAGGAGGGGGGACAGGTTACCCTCTGATCATTTTTGACTCTTAAAAAGGGAACTAGAACTTTCAATTTTCAATAGAATGAGCATCTTTCCAAGTTTATATGACCATCCTTTCCAT
Source organism: Artemia franciscana (assembly GCF_032884065.1). Lineage (NCBI taxonomy): Eukaryota > Metazoa > Arthropoda > Branchiopoda > Anostraca > Artemiidae > Artemia > Artemia franciscana. The sequence continues at coordinate 51,124,125 of NC_088864.1, forward strand.
AAGTATTTTCAAAGACCACATTGTCTTTCCATGATGATAAATAACAGTTCAAATAGGGATAAATCCTTTTATTAAACAGTGAATAAACAATACAAAAAAATACTGGATACTTTGGTCACAAATACAGTGACCATCATCAGTAGAAATAGTCCAGTATTTTTTTTTTTATTGTTTATTCACTGTTAAACAAGAGATTTCTCCCTATCTGAACTGTTATTTACTCTTCTATAAAAATGTTAGCAAAAGAATAGAATAGTCTTATTTATATGAGCAATTGTAGTTTAGAATAAAATTCCAACTAAATGGCGCTAATACTCACAACAAAAACAAGAAAAAGAAAATAAACACAAAACGATTACTTTTTAAATGCTGACATGTAAAAAGGAACAAACAAATTGGACAAGGTTCAATCTGGAACACTGCAATGGCATACAGAATCTTGCTGAACAGTGCAAGTACAAGAAGGAGTTTATCAATAATGAAGATAACAAAAAAACTACCAGTGATCAAACAAGACTCATTATTGATAAACTCCTTCTTGTACTTTCACTGTTCAGCAAGATTCTGTATGCCATTGCAGTATTCCAGATTGAACCTTGTCCAATTCATAAACACTAGCACCACTAGATGGTAGTTCCTACACTGTCAAGCTTGATCTCTCAAAATGTTTTGAGTTCTGCACACAATTCTGTACCATCCAAATTTTTTAAACTTTCTACATGTAATGCCAAATCAAATCAATTTGATTATGATATAATTGCTTCCTCTATTATATCATAATCAGATTACCTCTTGCTTTCCTGATAGAACTTTCTTTATACTGTACTAAAAAATAAATAAAGATCCTGCATTGTGTTTTGATTACTTTCTATTGTTATTTTCCTTGTAAAGCTGACTTTGTCCATTCAATAGGATTATGCCTTCTTTATAGAACTTTCTTTACATTATACAAAATAAGTAACCTATATGATATGATTTTTATTATTTCCCTTAATTAAGGTATTTTCTTTTCTAGATACCACCTAAAACAGCTGCAAAGATGCCAGCAGAGTGAAAACGGAACCAAAGGGAGAGGATACAAGGCCATCTAGTGTTATATGCACAGCTGGATGTGTTTTGACTTTTGGAACATCTTTCTCTCTTGCAAAACTACTGCAAACTCACCATTATGGAGTTATTCCAGCCCAAACATCCTGTATTTACACTTAATGAATTGCAATCATTTCCATTTTTGTTGACTGGATATTTGAAATTGTGAATCTGTAATAGTTTAGAAACAAAATTGGGTTATGCATTTACACATCAGGGGGTGGGGGTAAAGCATAGCATATATTAAATACGTAAACTAACCATTGCTGTATTTAATATATGCTATGCTTTACCCACCCCCCCCCCTAATGTGCAAATATATAATAACTCCAGAATGGTGGGTTTGCAGTAATTTTGCAAAAGAGAAAAGATGTTCAAAAAGTCAAAATGCATCTATTAACAATAGTTTCATAACACAAAACAATTGTTCAGGTAATAGGAACATTAACCAAAGCAACTAGTAACTGAAAATTAAGGTAAAATGTTGTTTGGTCAAAATTTCAACAGGTAATAGGAACATTAACCTGTCATGTAGGCAAATTTCAGGGCCCTCTAGAGGGACAAGGAGTGGAGATGGGTACTTTAAAATACCTTCCTATGACATACTTTAGCCTGTAGACCCATCCCTGAAAGTTTTACTTTCCTAACCTACACCCTTTCCAAGATAGCAAGAAGCCAATTAACCGGAATTTTACCAAAATTATCAATGATTTTTTATATCTGAAAAAACAATAAGCCTAAATAAGGAATTGGTAACCCTAGGCTAGTCTGTCCACCTTGTTCCTACTCCAGTAATGGAATATAGTGGATATTCACATACAAAAAACAATTATTGGTTTTCTTTTTGAATTAAGTAAACCTAGGGGTTTTAAACTGGCAGCATTAGGCTACAGTAAATTTGAGAGGTTTGCCTAGGATACCCCAACCCCGATAAATTTTTCTTTGTGCTAATATTACCCTTCATTTAAATCATGCTCAGTGTCATCCAGCCACACTCGGACTTGCATGGCATTATTTTCTCTAACCCATTGAAATACATCTTCCATCTTAACTAAATTTAATTTTCTTCGATCAAAACATTGCTTTGCAAAGTTTAAAAACCTCAGCCCATTAGGAGCTTTATCATAAGAAAATATAGAGTTGTCTTTTTTTTCAAACCCAAAGTTTATAAATTAGACTCTCATAATGATAAGAAAATAGCAATATTTTTGAAGTTTGGTAGTTATTCTAGCAACAATTACTTGTTGCATACAAGGGTGACTCATATCTTTGAGCTGCGTTTCCATTTTGCATTTTGAAAGCAGAACGCAATGAATCAGCTGACTAAATCCCCTTTCCAGCTTGTCTTTCAATGAAAAAGAAGGTCTTTGTCATCTGTAAATACCGATTGATTGCTTCTCTAGTCTCGAGTAAGTTTGTTTTTATCCACAAATTTATTTGTAATGTGGCTTGGGCGTACCTTTGGAAGAATTCTTATTTCAGAAACAATACAAATCATGAAAATTGCACAATTTGAAAAGACAACTATAGGAAGTCGTCAATCAAGTTTACCAATTTTTTTTATTTTCAACTCAGCAACTGCTTTCAACTGTTACAAGGCTTTGCAAATTTTTCTTAGTACTTCTTCCTGAAACTAAACGTCTTTATTGCTAACTTCTTGAATAAATGCTAAAAGACAATTATGTTCTCATAGTCTAGGGATATATAGTTCCCATATCTCATGTTCCTAAACTATATAACTCCGATCCAGTCAAGTTCGTTTTTACTAAATTTAAAAAAACAAATAGGTAAGTAAACCAAAATAATCATAAGCAGCTAAATCAGTCACCGACTGGCCCCTTTAAAGATTTGATCGTAGAAGTACTAATTCATAATAAGCTACAGAAAACATTTGTTTCGTGAAATCCTTGTACTTTTCTTTTCTGCAAACAGTAATGTTTCCTAAGCTGTTTGAAGAACGTGGCTAGTTGCGGTTGTCTAAACCTATTGAGTAATACCATTGTCAAAACCAATTTTTTCAGATGGGTGGTGGCTGTTTACTTTCTTTCATTTCCATTATCTGGTATCTATTCAGGTAGTAGATCTAAAGTCGTAATTAAAATTTACAAACTTTAACGGCATTTTCCGTCGCGTAGCCAACAGAAATTGAATCAAGATTGTTGATTAGAAAAACAATTTCCATTCGCTTTAATAATAATAATAATGAGTATCTATTCCACTTTACAACACTAGTAAAAATGGACTAGCACAGAAAGAAAGAACCAAAAAAAAGAATGGCAAACCAAATAACTTAAATGATCACTTATGAAAAAATCTAATTAAACCAAGATGCGGACACTTTTATGGGATAGCACTTAGTATGTCATTAAGAATATCGACTGTGTAAATCAAAATTAGCACAGAAAAAAGAGAAAAAAGTTCGATCCAAGTTCGGTGTGGAATATCATTAATTTAGAAGACTTAGAAGAACTTAGAAGATTTCAATACGAGCTTCCAATCCTTCAAATTTCTTGGAAGATAAGCTCCAACTCCACGGACAGGCAGTTGTTAGTTTTTATAAATCGTTTCCGTTTTATGCTTAATATAAAAATATCACTATAAGAGGGACAATCACAAGCAATCCATATTCATAGAAGTAGCTCAAAGGTGGTTTTAAGGGGGTAGAGGGGGCACTTGCCCTGGGCTTAGAAATATTAGGGGTGGTAATTTTCAAATAAATAATAAACTTTAATTTTTATTTGTAATTTTCAAATAAATAATATAACTCTTATTATCATTATAATTTTTGAAATTTTATTTTTATTATAATAAAGTAGAGGGCATATTTCACAGTAAGAATAAGCAAATTTAATCCGAAATTTTTCCTATGTATGTTCCAGTATAAAGTAAGAAAAATCCGATTTAAATCAAAAATTTAAAAAATTAAAATTTAAAAAAAATTTAAAAAATTGTGGGCTGAAAATTTTTGGGAGACAGACAAGTGGGGTACAAATTAATATTTTGCCCTGGGCACAAGAGAGGCCATAACTGCCATAGCTTGGCCTGATTCTTAATTTTCGTCAGAGCGGGTTCATAATTTAAAACAGACTTTCGTGTGCTAGATCAAATACTTTGAATTGGAGAGCTGCTTGTTCATTTTCTTTCTTTTGTTAGAAGTAGAATGATTTGAAAATAGTATGTGTTAAGTTGCAAACGAGCTTGGTGTGAGGTAACTCAGCAGCAGAGAATAATATAAGGTACAGCAATGGTACTTCAACAGAATGTTTTGTGACAATAAAGCGAAAATAAAAGCGAAAAGAAATTAATTGTATAGTACATAAACATAAAATCTGTATATATAAAAAAAAAAAAAAAATTGTTTCTATTATGTAAGGGCAAACTTCCAAGAAAACTTGTATAAAATTAAAATTTATGTGTAATTTGCATAAATAAAATTTGCCTCGATTAAATTTACCTAGCCATGTATTTAATTGTAAATGATTTTTGCTATCCAGAGATATACTCGGTGCAATTATTGCAAGGAGCCACAAAAAGAAATAAAAACAGCCATAAAAAGATTTTTTAAGGTTTTGGTACCAGTAGCGGATCCAGGATTTTAGGAAGGAGGGGGGGGGACTTGTTAGCAAAAAATTCCCATTCTAAATTAAGCCTATCGTATCTTACTGATATGAAAAGTTGCACGCCCCTGCTTCTATCCGTCATTTAACTGTCGGTTCAATAAAGTTATCTACAAAACTACATTTATAGAAACACTATCAATATTATATAATAAATTCTCGCCTTCTATTTCCACCATTAGCATTTCTATCAATAACACTTTCAACACTTGTGAAAATATCACGGTGAACATGAAGAGGGGCAAGTCCGGTGAGTCTTTCCTCCGTCATTTTATTTCTTAGCCACGTTTCCAATCTTCTCAAGGTAGAAAAACTTCATTCAACAGATGCCACACTGACAGATAGGGTGATGAGAATCTGTAAGAGCGCTGAAATGTTTGGAAAATATCAGCATCGCAGTTTTGTTTCTGTAAATTTTCTTAGTGTTTCAGAAATTCTACCTATGCATGCATTGCTTTCTCTCAGACAACGCCATCGAGTTTTCCATATTGTCGCTTCTCCGACCAGGGCAGAATCACAAACTGATTAGAAAAGGAAGCCCATTACTGTCCAGTATCGCTCTGACAAGTCATGAATGGTATTGGCAAATTGTTGTTTGATTCGTCTCTATATAATGTATTGGCAAGAAAATACTGATCTTAAAAGTGTCCAGTGTTTCAACGGAACAACGACTTTCTAAGTCCAAAATGATTGTGTCTAACAGGGGAATAGAAACTGACCGTCTATAATATTTCTCCTGTGAACTGAATGGTACCTTGATCCGATTCGTTTGCTTGTTTGCTATCCTTGGGACTGTTATTTCTAAATCTAGCTCGGTTGCCACTTTTGTTACCTCGTTAAATGTGTTTTTGACCTCGCTTTCACTCTCCCGACGCTGGACTTGCAGCTGAGCAAGAAGGTCCTTAACATGGCTTGCTGCAGACAGGAAATCTAAGCTCTTCTTCTGAAATAGCCGACTGAGCGGTTAAATTTGTCCAGATACGTTACTAAGAGAGTAAATGGTTACTAAGAGGTCAGAGGATGTGACAGCAGAGAATAATGATTTTGCTTTTGCTTCAGTTATGCTTTCTGCCCAACCACTGATGATCTCGAGAGCTTCCACTATCTTAGGGAGCTCTACCGCAAACTGTATTAAGGAGTCGTGCATTTCGATCCATCGCGTTTCAAACATGCTAGTTAGCTGTGCTTTCATTACTCTAGTTAATACATAATTGTGCTTTGTAGAAGCACTAAAAAAGCAACTATTTCTTTTACTGCTCCGATGGAGTTTCTAACACTCTGGACAGAAGAATACTTTGACTTGGAAATATCTAGAGCATGGTTGAAACATAGGCATCGTAGGACAATCTTTGCTACGTTTTGTACTTCTTTTACAGCACCACAATGTTCTGAAACCATCATAGCACATCCATCAGTGCCTATGCCCACACGATTTTCCAAGTCTAGCCCAAGAGATGGAAGAAAATTCAACAAAACATTTCCATGCGTTTCCCCTTTAATGGTCGGTTCAAAGTTTCCGATGCTGTCCGAGAAACATGTTTCGTGTAGGTCTAAAAAACCAGTGAAATCTTCACGTCTCGTGCAATTGTAATTGTAGCAAAGGGCAGTAACAAACTCAGCTATGACTTGTGTGGCACATCCGTTGTTTCATCAAAAACCACACTGTAGAACTTGACAGAATGAACTCGAGCTATAATTTCTTTAAGAATCTCTTTGGCACACCATTCAATTAATTCATTCTGTGTTGTTTTGCTTTTATAAGTAGTATTTGCACACGAGCTTTCCAAATATTGTTTTAAATTGATGTCGCTATTATTTAGACTGTACCTTAAAAGTTCTCGAAAGTTCCAATCGTTTGTCAATGGGTCCTTTTCCGCAAATAATTTTCCATCATCTCTATGGCCATAAAGAGCAATGTTCTGTCGACCCAAGAAAACAATTGGTTCTACAATCGGCTCTAATCTCGCTTTGTTTTCCCGCGCTTGTTGGCTACGTTGATCATTTACAAGGCTTAAAATGTTGGTTTCAGGGTTACCATATATTAGAAGGAAATGTTTGCTAGCGTCAGCTGAATCGCAGTGATACTGATTATTTTCATAAGACACCAAGTCACCGTCTTTTCCAGTTAGCTTAACAAAAGTTACGAGGGACTTCTTTACCAACTTGTGCAATTGATTGGAGCCTCCGACCCCTCGCAAGTTAAACAAAACACAATATTTACAGAACAAGCCCCCCAGATTATTTGAAAAAACTAGCCAATGAAATTCTTCCAAGCGAGTACGATTGAAAAACCCCCTTTCTTCCCTGCCCTGCTTCTTGCGAACTGAATAGGGGAAGCTGTCGTTAGATGACAGGAACCATGAGTTGTGAAGCAAGTGATATCGTGTACAATGATCCAGTTTTTCAGTTCTATCGATATAGCTTCCGATATCATTTTCACAGAAAGTGCTTAAATTTTCGATGTTTTTGATAGGCTTGGGGCTACACCCTTCAATTGATGCTAGCGAATCATGCGCAATCTCACTATCAGTCAAAGCGCTGAAATCACTATTAATACTGAAACTCTCATTATTTCTATCTTCAGTTACGGCGTCCACTCACCTAGCTTTCGAACCAAAAAAGTTGTCGAAAGTTATCTGTTTTTACTTCGACATCATAACTGGTTAACATTATCCAAAAATTGTATACTTTTCAAACCCTTCTAGAATAGCGACTAACCCTAAAGTGTATGTGTTTATTGGGGTTATTTCAAAATTTTTGCTTAGTTATTGAATAAGAAACAGTTTTTGACACGCATACTTTTTGAAGCTTCAACGATTTACGAGATACATTCCCTAGACAATTCCCTAAAATTTCCTAGACAATTCCCTAAAGACTCAAGGCAGACAGACAAAGCGTCGTAAAATCCTTTTCGAAGATGCGTTGATATCGAAATCAAGTCACAGCAAATCTAATGATAGAACTTATTGCCCAAGCCAAGGGGGGCAATCGCCCCCCCCCCCCGGATCCGCTACTGTTTGGTACGAACAATCACAAATCAGAAATGAAATCAGGCTTAGGATTGTCAAATTCTTAATGAATCTGAGAAGAGTTCACTATTCAGTTAATTAATAGCCTAACAGCTCCTCACCTACTTGCACATGTTTGGTCTTTTTTAGTGTGGTAAAGAGTAAGCAAGTTCCCCGCCTTTATTTTAAATTTGCGAAGTATTTATTGTAACGGCCAACATGGACCAGTAACTCGTTTCTTCAGAGAAAGTATTGATTGATAAACCCAGCTGAGGTTATTGAGAAGCTTATTCGTTATTTTTCTACTGAATGCCAGAAGCCTTCCCATCTTTGGTCATTTCTGTTTGTCCCTTGTTCATAGTTGTCAAAGCGTGTTTTTATTTCTGTTCATTCATTTTTGCCTTTCTTGGTTTTTACTCGGTCTTTTTCTGGGCCCTGCCCAGTTTTTTCGTGACGGGTTATAAATAAAATGATGATGATGAATTGCTTTCTATTTGCCTATTTCTCACAGCAATTAATAAAAATTTTGCATGTGACAAAACTAGAATAATAGTTATTTAAAGCTCCAGTAAACCACTAGTGTTACGCCAGGTTCACTCATCTGTTGTTTTTCTGAGATAAAATCCTGTAAAAAAGCAGATGGGGCAAAACATGGAAATTCGCATGCCCATTCAGTCCATTGTGCCCGTTAAATTGTAAATGACAAAACTAGAAACATGAGTTGGGTAGAAAATCATCTTTTTGTCTTAACGGATGCATATTTTCAACAGCTCAGTCGACATATTTAATTGCACCCGTTATGTCGCACGAACTTGGAACAAAAATTGCACAAAAACGCAGCTGTCTGAATGTAGGATGGCTTTTTACGGTAAAAAATAGGAATTGGGGTATTTTATTAGAATCAAACCATAAGTGAAATATGAAACGAAAAAAAAAAATTAAATTTACAAATTTCCAGGAGATAAACCAGAAATATCTGATTTTCCTCTCTATAAGTCACATTAATGAAGTACGAATGACCTGAAAATATACTGGAAAAGAAACAGGGTTTCGAGAATATATTTTACGAAACCCACCAAGGGAAATCCGGGATTTCAAGAAACATTGAGGTTATAATTTAGTTTTCTGAAAGAACACGGGCAAATGAACCTCACCATTCGATTTTTTAAGAAACTAATATAGCCTTACTTACTGTTTTTAGTTACTAGTCCCCTGATTACACAGATGGGGCAGTATAATTTTGGTGTATGAAGAAAAGAGAATGAGAAATTGATAAGATTTGATCTTTGGCAATTTAGCATGGAAAAATAGGGATTAAAAACTATTAGCGCCAATTATAGCGAAGCGTGTTGCGATTTCATTATAGAATTTCCCAGAAGATTGGATATTTTATACAAATAATCTAAAATGCATAGGATTAAAACTGAAGTTCCTCTGTAAGTGATATTTAATCATAATTTTTTAATTTCAAATTTATCTTAAATCGAAATCCAGTCGAAATCCGAAACCAAGTAGCCTAGGATAGCTTGGCAGAATCTGGGAAGGTTTAGTAGGCTAGTTGACTTTTATCTGGCAGGCCTATCGGGAACAGAAATAGGATTTCTTTACCCTCCCTCACATTTTATAGCACCTTAAAGACAAGTGTGTAACGATTTAGGATAATACAGTCACCAAATATTAGATGGCGGTGGATTCTTCGACCCTGATGCCAGTTTCCACTCTTATAAGTTTCCCACACACTTTAAGTAAGACTATGACTGCTGGTAACACTAGGAGCAGGATACACAAACGTTTATAGAGAATTTATTGATAAATAATTTCAAATTCGTAAACAAATTGAGTTCGGCACTTCGAGCCAAATCAAACCGTCACCATGCAATGCGCATCTCGACAACAACAATTACAAACAAAAGGTGCGTTCCAGGGTAAATTTCGAATATATTTGTTACTTCTTTCACACGCAAACTGCAGACAACAAACAGTTTTGACCAATTCTTAGCATTAGAAGTACTGATGGAAATGAAACGGTAGTCCTTTATTTATTACGATCACATAAGAGGCTGATTTTGTTTTTTCATGAGTTTTGGAATGAGGGTATTAGCGAATAATTTATGATCATTATGTTCTGGAACGCACCTTAAGGCAGCACTTAATGAAACAGAAAAATGACTCGAACACAAGAAGACAAAGACAAATGAACATTAAGTAACATAAATATAATTAAAAGACCACTCCAAGAGCTGTTGGCAGATTGGCATTACCCTATCTAGAAAAAACAACAACATTTTTTTTAAATATTTAAAGGAATGGTTCCAATCATAAAGTTTAATTTAGAATTCAAGAATATTTACTTGTTATAAACATTTTCCGATACTTACTTGTAGGAGATCCAAAGACAGAACTTGTGTCATTGTCTTTGGCAATGACACAAATTAAAACAAAAATTGTGTCAGCATAAAAATATATAATGCATAACACGTAATGTTACTGTATTGTGTTTAAAATCATCAGATTGAAAATTAATTATTTTACTATATACTCGAAATTTAAAGAGGGATATCTCTCCAAATTTAAAGAAGGATCTCTCTTAACTCGACAGTTGAAAAATTAAAAATGAGACAAGAGGAAAACTTAACTAGCAGAGCTAAATCGAGATTTTTTTTTTTTTAACTTGTCTCTCAATTAAGGTTTTCCCTATTTAGTCGCAGTGAAATTTTTCGAATTATTCAAGAACAAGCAAATTAGAGCTAACTTCACTTAAATATAGGCCTTATGACTGTGTGTATATGACTGTGTGTAATGACTGTGTTTGTTTATTTTGACCATTCTGTGTATGCAACTTGTGTAGGTTCAATAAGTTACAGCAAAATCAACTTCTGTTGCAATACAATTACACCAGCTGAAAAATATTTAGAATTTGATATTTGGTCTTGAAAAATATTCGTAAGCTAATTAGCCAATTTTTCATGTTTGGATTTGTTTCGTGACTTAATAGCTTTGGAATTTTTTAATTTCGAGGTTGGTAACATTTTTCTTTTCTTTGTTAACATTTATGGCGATCCGTCTTAGTTTTTGAGGCTCTCGAAAAAAAAAGATGTCAAACCCTAAAGGACAAGGTTGAAGGAAACCTATCTGGGATCCTTGAACTTAAGAAAAACCTCAAAATCTGAGACCAGTAAATAAATCAGAAAGGGCAGATACTGCAATGCTATTCTTTTACAATAATCTATCTTACGAAGTCAGAGAGGCATATAAGGGGAATTCAAAAACTGAGATAAGTCGTTTCAAAATTTCAGCATTAGACCTTAGTTCCTCCAGGACCAGGTGTGGCACATAGGGCATCAACGAAGCTTCGCCAGACGTCCCGGAGCGGAACCTTTCAGCCTAGTCCAACACAATAAAAACTTGACTTAATTTTTAATCGAAATGTGAATTTGACTTTCAGTCTTTCATTAATTAGCATTTTTCAAATCTGAGTAAGAGCTGAGTCATTTTCTCGGCAGAGGCCTCCCCCAGGTTAGTCAACGCGTTCCCAAATGACGGATAAAGGAACACCCTACAGATATGTGGGGTATCTCCATTGAATAGGAGACAAAGACCAAGGGGGACCCAGTCCCTGGGGGTCCGTAATTGAAACTGGGGCACCCTCGTCAGGGGGCAGTAAATACAGGCGGAGGAAGAAGGCCCCTCGGATGTACACTCAGCACGGCCCAACGGTGTGTGGAAACGTCCAGTCAGTTACAAAGCTTCTCCCAGCGACGGGTTAAATTACATAGTGAAGCTGAACCCGTCGTGGGAAGATCTCCTATAGAAGCACAACTGCGGAAGGATGAAGGACTCGGATTACGGACAACAGCCTCTGCAAGGTGGTGGAGAGTGGGTGACTTACCGCTACCACCCATTTAGCCAAGAAACCACCTCTTTTGAAATCATGAAAAAAGGGCTAATATTATGCAAACATCTGCTACTGTGTCCGGGATAACCGACAAACAACCAATTTTGAATAAAGATAATACGATTTTACACGCTACCGCATCCGGGGTAACCAATGAGCCTACCACTTCCGGGGCAACCGACGACCCTAGGCCTAGGATGACCCCCACCCAGGGTGAAAATCCACACAGTTGTTCCGTTCCGACAAAAACCACTCTATAGTTTGGCATGCTAAACATCCAAACACTTACCAAACCTGGAAAACTAGACCTTGCCTTTAAAGAGCTACAGAAGTACGATTGGGATATTATCGGCCTCTCTAAGACTCACCTCCCCAAAACAAGTGAGGAAAACCTTTTTGGAGCCTCTCTCTTGTTGTCCGGCCGCAAGAATAGAGTTCATCGACAAGGTGTAAGATTCTTCGAATCACCAACTACCAAAAAATCTCTAATCTCTTTCACCCTAGCCTCGGAAAGAATAGCCGTCTTACGACTGAAGGGAGCTGCCAAGAATATCTCTGCCGTCCAAGTCTATGGCCCAGACTCCGCCAGAAGTGAGAAAGAATGCGAAGAATTCTATTTCACACTACAAAGTTTCATCGACCAAATCCATAAGAAAGATGTACTCATGGGGGACTACCGGTTGGTTCGATATAACGGGGACTTTTGATCACGGAAAACTCAATTTGAGAGGTGAACGATTGCTTGACTTCTGTTGAGAAAACGAGTTATTCGTAACGAGCACAATGTTCAAACACCGTCGTCAACGTAAAGTGACCTGGAGATCCTCAGACGTTAAAACCGAGAACATGATTGATTATATGCTGATATCGCAGCGCTGGAAGTTCTCCATACTAAACACAGTAGCATTGCCTGGAGCAGACTTCGACTCTGACCACACTTTCGTGGTGTCACGGTTCAAGCTAGGAATGAGAAAATTGTAAAAAGGAACAACAATCACAAGATTCCGATTGGATTTGCTGCGGGATCCCGAAAAAAGACAGACCTACACTTGAACTCTATCTAGAAAATTCAGAGTTCCTGGAGAATCATTCTCCCGTGACCACACTAATGAGATAGACTCACTGACCGAGCAGGCCACAACAGCAATCATAGAGACAGCGAATGACGTCCTTGGACGTCACTCGCTGAAAAAAAAAATCAAAGAAGAAAAAAGGAAGAACATTTGCATAAAGCAATTTAGTCTTATTAGCACTTTTTATCGCCGTTTTTTGATACTAGAGGTTTAAATGAAAAAAAAAATAAATCTTAAAACAAATTAAGTACATGACACCACAGTGTACACACAAAAATATTTTCAAAGAACAAAACTAAAAGCTTTTAGAATTCGAAATTAACATACATTAAAGGGTATCTACATTACTCTTTTAAGCTTAAAAAAAATATCCTTATCTTCCACCTACGAAAATTCCTTCTATTTCAGACACCTGGTTACAAACAAGAAAAAAACTTAAATTAAGAGTAAAATGGTGGAACAAAAAAGGGAGTCACTTCAAAAACATTCCTGACTATTGCTCAAGAAGTTGGACTGTTGATATGTAACCCAAGTGCAAACGCAGTAAAGTATTTATTTTCACCAACAATCAACAGATACATACACAGATAATTTATGCTAATCACAAGACTATTCATCTCCATGGCCGAAAAATTATGGAACGAGAGGGCAGTACCTCATTGAGAAAAGCTGCGTCAAATTTTACTAGATTAGTTGACTTTACTACCTTAGTTGAGTATAGCTTCAGTATGTACTTTATACATGAACACAAGAGTGTTGTGTTTCCAAGACCATTGGGATTGGTATATTTTCGTAAGCATTTTAAAATCTCCCCCGTCAGCAATAAAACGATGCTTCCATCTCTGATCATGCATAAAACAACTTACTTAAGCATTTCTATTTTGTTAATCGGTCGTATTAGATGTAATAAAAATCTGTTGCATTAAATAAACAGGAGTTTCCATTCAAACTGAAATCATTCAGAGATAAGGGTATCTTCAGTTTTCACCAACTTGAGCTCATCTATTATGCCGGAAAATCCGCCAGGTTTTTTTTGCTTTACCGGAGTGAAAGGTAGCCCTTTTAGCATAAATTGTCTGTGGACTAATGCTAACATAATAACTTTTCGAGATAGAATCAACTAAAGTTATCACTGAGAAATCCAACGCATATGGTATACTAAAAACAATACTATGGTATACTGTTGGTGGTACGGTGTATACTATATTGTGGTGTGTGGTATGGTATTTATGGTACGGTATACTATTTGGCTATTAAGAATAAGAAATGTAATTAAACAGATATTGCTCTAATTAGCCAAAAGACCTCACAATGTCTGTTTTGTCAATTTGACCTCTCATTCATAAAAACGATAATCATGAATAATCTTGAACATACACAGTTCCGAAACACGAATAAAAAAATGTCGGTAAAAACAATTCAAAGTTTAAACCACTATTACATCGTGCGTAACGACGTATCAGACTTAAGCGTCTAGACTTTTAAAAATAATATAATGAAATAATATAATATAACAAAAATAATATAACGAAAATGACATTCTTTTAAGATAAAATTTTGTACCAGCCACCAATTTTTCACTCATTTGCTTGTCACTCAATAGAAGCACTGGATTTGCTGATAGAACCTTGGTTAAGAAGACTCTTAATGAAATTAATCAATTAAGAGAATAAATAGCTACAAAGATATATAGTTTAGAGATAGATAGAATAGCCTATCAATGGCTAGTTTTATATCTATTGAATAACCAAAGAATACTTGAGAATCCTTAGATACAGTTAGATTAGAGATTTAGAGGTAGTTACAATAAGCTACAGTTTAAGTCTCTTTATAGCCAAGAATCTATATTGAGAAGCCCTTAGAAACCCCTTAGAAATAGTTACATTAAGCTACAATTTTAGAGTACATTTACACATTGCAGAAATCCGTCTAGATTTAGCAATCTGCGCGGAGATTCCTTCAGTTTTCATGCTTGAAAAACTCACTAGCTTTTCGCAACGACTTGGCTAAATCAAGGCAGATTCTTGGCAAGGTTTTTAAATGAATAAAACCATGACTATAGATCATTAAAAACTTGATGATCTTATAACATTGGTTCAAGGCTAAAACGAGGAAAATTTAGAAACAAGGAAAACTTAGGGCACGCTGATGTGTTTATTTGAAAACTTTACCTTAAAACGTAACGTTTTCTGGGCCACCATTCAAAAAGATACGGACACATTTCTGCAAGGTTTAAATGCACCATTAGTCCTTTTATAGCCATTGAATAACCAAAGAAAATATATTTGAAATCCTTAAATATAGTTAGATTAGACATTTAGAGATAGTTGCAGTAAGCTATGGTTTAAGTCCCTTCATAGCCATTGAGTAACCAAAGAATCTATATTTGGAAATCCTTTAAAACCTTTAGAGATAGTTACAATAAGCTACGGTTTTAGTCCTTTTATAGCCATTGAATAGCCATAGAAAATGTATTTGGAATCCTTAGATGCAGTTAGATTAGACATTTAGAGGCAGTTGCAGTAAGCTATGGTTTGGTACATAAGATAGTTAGAGAAATAAGATGATATAGTTACAATAAGCTACGGTTTTAGTCCTTTTATAGCCATTGGATAATTAAAGATACATATTTAGAAATACTTTTCAAAATTGAAAAATAATAATAGAATTTGATTAGATTGGTTTCTGATATATAGTATAGTGGTCATACTTAAGGGATATTAGATCAAAATGACATTTACAGACACACAGTTTTCCTTTTTTTTTAATTTAAGTAAAGAAATTTAAGTAATTTTTCGATGAATTTACCTCAAATCCTTTTTTCCTTAACAGCAAAATACACCACATGATTTAGCCCAAGTGCAAATAATTTGAGTGAGATACATCACCAAACTTTCGCATTCAAAAAACAGAACAGACACTTGATGAAAAAAAGTAAAATTTCATAATATATAACACTAATACTTTAATACAATTCTGCTATGTTATAGAAGGAATGAGTGACTATTTCTTCATGTTAGCTGGCAGAGGACCACGCTGTGTCAGCCCCTCAAAACGCTTATACGTGTAATTTGTGAATACCCAATCTTTGTGATCATTATCTTGCTTTGTAGGGGCAGCAGCTGCAATGAAAAGAAAATATTATATATTATCTATGTTTATTTTGAAAATCAGCAACATTTACATTTTCTACATATATCATGGTGCCCAAAACAAAATGGCATATCCAAAAAGGAGTTATTACCCTTATAATGATAAATGTCGTACTAAAACAGCACAATCATCAGGATCAGCATCTTATATGTTTCTCTCTTCAATAGTGTTCCATTATCTCTTCTCTGTTATATTATTATTCTTTCATCTTCTAATACTTAACATTATTCCAAATGGACATTACTTTCAGTTGAAAAAAGGAAAGAGTCTAAATAGATAGTAACTGTTCCCTTGGTTATTATATTTTAACAGCACTCCCTATGCAATATGATTATATCAACCTTCTATTAAAAAATTATATATAAATTTCTTTACTCTTGTTTCTTCTTAACAAACAATCAGAAAAACCTATATTTCAGGGAAATTTCTAAGATGTGAGCAGGCTTCGGTTTACTGAGAGACCCACTAAGGGCATAAAATGCCAGAGGGCGCAATAAATTATCACTGAGTGATTTTAAAACAACACAGAAATTCCAAAGCCACTTAAAACTGTCAGATGCGATTTTGAAGCAATAGAGGAATTCCATGGCCTCAGCGAAGTTCAACAGAGTCCTGGTTGAACTTCGCTGAGGTAAGGATGCTGGGACTGTTTTGAAAAACTGTTCATTTTAGTTTTATTGATTTTATCTTCTTGTAAGTTGTTTGTTCTTATTTATATTACTGAGGACGGCCCTTGGACATAGGGCCGAAATATTCATTCTAATTTGTTTCCCACTGTCTTAAAAAATTCCCTATTGTTCTTCTTGTTTTTGGTAATTGTGACTACAGAGGGTCTCAGGTATATGTAAAAGAATATGTTAAGATGAGAGTGGTTGGTACTTTCCCTAAAAGCACGGATAATAGGAGCTCAAATATGAATGAAAATAGGCTATTGGGTTGCTATCTTATACGGAAGTGTCGGTGAGTGATCAAAAACATGCTTCAAATAAAATCTTGGTCTTTAACTTTCTCAATGATTATGGTCATTGGTAAATATTTTCTTTATATTTCTATCTGTGTATCATTTTATTTCTGCAACACATCATTCACGATTTCGCAGAGGCACAGAATATATAAAACTCATTAAATTAAATGCCTAAAGTTAATAAATGTTAGGTTGGAAACAAGCAATTTAAGCAGAGGAGGACAGAGCCAACCTAAACTGATGGCAGAAAAAACTCACTAGAAAATGGATTTTTTTTTGTGCTATAAACAAAACAATAAACATCAAGCGTATGCATTGGGGAGGATTTGAAACGCTCCTCGAGCAGAGAATTGAAAAATTTATTGAAATCGAGTAGCATCTTCTACTTTCTAATTTCTACCTACTTTTTACAAAAAAAACTTGCTTTGCGTGCTGACCAATGGTCTGCGTTATACAGGTACCAATCTCCAGATTTAATGCATTCGGTTATGAGTGCAATACGTGGTTGGGTGCAAATCATCCGACGTTTCCCGTATTTCCCCCCCAAATTTTTCCAATTACCTTATTCAGAGCTGGATCGACTCTGGCTGAGCTTACAGGGTCACTCACTGAATGAAACTACTTTCAACACTGAATAAAAAAATAGTTCCTGTTCAAAAAAAAAATATTACATAACTATTTAAATTATAAGCCTTATGAAATATAACTGGGGTTTTTCCATAAACAGATACGAATTATATTTTTACGTTGAACTAGGCACCACAAGTAAAACCAAAAAATATAATTTCAGTTTGAAATGATGCTTAAGGTCGTAAGTATGAGATACATAATACCTGTACCTCAAGATTTTATAATTGCACTACACAAATGGCAAAAAATTAGTTTGAAAAGCTTGTATCAACACTAATTATTTCACAACTATTGCCTATTAATACTATGTGTTTTTGTACTTTTGCCAGATAGGGAAACTGCAGTTTCAAGTAAGTAAGTAATCAGATTAACGACGCTTCTTGACTACTAAGGTCCCTGCGTCGGCCATGCAGTTTCAATCTTCGATCTTTTGTAATTTTAAAAATTATGCCGTAAATTGTATCTTGGATTAGTCAACAATAAAACTTTTAGGCTTGAAATTTGAAGATGGTTCAACTCAGAAAATTGTGAATGGCATCAATAACTGATACTGTAGCTGCGCGTAATTCTATCTACAAATGTAATTATAATGCGGCCCGGGCACAACAAAGTGTAAACGAAAAGTAAATAGCCTAGGCTTAAATTTGCTATTTGTAAATTATATTGTTTCTTTCCAGAAAGCTCTAAAAATAAAATGTTAAAGCTTACGAATTTTGAGGTCTACGTCAGGAAATTCGTCAAAGTTTGAGGTATCATCAATTGACTTCACACAGACAGGTATAGCAGCAGGCCTCTCTCTAATATGTTCCCAGTCGACGCCTCTGAAGAACGAGACCACTTTCAAATCTTCTAAACTGTTTCTACTACCCAGTCTCTCATGAGCATGCGAACAAAACCTTTAAAACAATAAAGGTTAACCTTAAATTGGTGATGAGCAATGGAAAGGCTATACGAATGAGAATTGAAAAAAAAAAAATCGAAAACATTTTTGTTTAAAAGAAAAGAAAAATGTTTAATAATAAAAAAAATGTAATGATTTTACGAGATCTTACGCGCAAAACACAGAAGACAAGTGAACACCTTAAAAAGATGAAAATTAAAAGAAAGCAGCAGAGACCTATAAGATTTGAAGTGAAAAAAGGAAAAAAGGGAAATCAAAAGTAAACATGTAATGAGTACAAGTTGAAAAAAAAACAAAAACGAAAGGTAAAAGAAAAAGATTTTTTTATACACTTAAAACAAAGAAGCAGCAAAGGCGTAACAGGAATTAAGTTGTAAGAAAAGAAGATGAAACGGAAAACAAAATTCCGTAACGGTGTGTAAATTTTACGGAAAGTAAAGTACTAATCAAAATCCAAAAAGTAATTTTGTGGCAAATTTGTTATCCTCGGCTAACCATTTTTTCCTGTTTAAGCTTTTATCAGTATTCTTTTTTCTTTGTTTATACTTTTTCTCACACTCATGTCTTCATTTCCGTTTCCGATTTCTTTATCAATATTGTTAGACCACACACGAAATTTCCTAATCAAAATTACCAGATCTTTTCAAATATTCCAATTTGTAATTGTCTACCTTCAATAAGAAGCAGAGTATTATAAAACTATTGTAAAAAATTTAATATCAAGAGTTGAGAAATGCTAAAGAAACAGTTTATGCTAAAAAAAAAAAAAAAAACCCAAAGAGTTATGTCTGATGAAAAAGAATAATCCATTTAAGTTTTGGTAAGTTTTAGCAGAGCATTTTATTTTAGTAGAATTCGAATAGTTTTGACAAAAAATTTTGCAACAGAACAGAGAACATTTTGTTTTAGCAGAAAACTACTAAAGAGTTATATCTTGAAAAAGAATAATCCACTTAAGTTTTGGTAAGTTTTAGCAGAAAACGAATAGTTATAGCAGAAAACGAATAGTTTTAGGAGAAAATTTGCAGAAGAACGGAAAAAATTTTGTTTTAGCGGAAAACATTTTGTTTTAGCAGAAATCGCCCAAAGAGTTATGTGAAATGAAAACGAACAATCCACTTAAGTTTTGGTAAGTTTTAGCAGAAGTTTTTATTTTGATCCTAATTTTTTCACTTTCTTCTAAAAACGCTGGCGGTGATGAGAATTTAGGCATTATAGATCAAATTTCAAATTCTGAAAAAGATCAAAACTCCTTCATGCTGGTCAGCATCCATATCTTCTTCTAAACTACTTAAAATTATTTTTCAACCCTTTGGTATAGGCCAAAAAGATGACACGAAGGAGAAATGTTCCTCAGCGCATTGTTCTTCACCCCGTTCTAAAGAAAACCATAGTTTGTTTGGATCTTCACATTTGTCCGTTTGTTTAAAGAACCATATGTAACATATTATCGATAAATTCTGTTTCTGAGGTAATACAGGGCCAAAAAATAGTTGTCCATCACGGTACTCTGAGAGGTGAGGGGGATGATCCAGTCTTCCAACAACTTTAAATGAAAGAATGAAAAATAAAAGGTGTTTATTTTCCATAAAAGTAGAGCCAAGAGAGAAAATACAATCAATCAGGCAATAGTTAAAAACTATGTGATAAGCCAAGTACGAAACGGGAAACTATTTCAGGTTTTTGATGTAAACAGAAAATTTAGTCACATCAAATATCATCAGCTAATTCTAATTCAACTACCACATCGTTTAGCATTTTTTCATCAGCCAAGTATGAAATAAGAAATCATTTCAGATTTTTCTATGTAACTAGAAAATGTAAATATGTAACTAGAAAATCTAGTCATATCACATATAAAATTGCGTCAGCAAATAGTATCGAATCTTGAGCAATTATCAGCTACCTATTTAGTTGCAAAAAAAAGAAAAAAACAAAAACGGAAAGAATTCAAACTTTTTAATGGTAGATCTTGCTTCTTCCGAAATAGGAACTTCCGGGGGGAATACCAAGGTCTGCTCCCAGTTCATGACTTTTTTGTAAGTTTCCTGTGGACTTTCACTACAGAAGGGAGGGTATCCTGAAAAGAAAAGTCAGGATGTTACACACGCACGAGTCAAGTTGACGAACATAGCATTAAAGATAACAAAAAACATAATTCCAAGGAAAATGCTTACTCCTTTCAAAATCTAAAATCTTATTTCTTTAACTTAAACTGGAAAAGAATTGTATATTCTATATATATATATATATATATATATATATATATATATATATATATATATATATATATATATATATATATATATATATATATATATATATATATATATATATATATATATATACATATACATATATATATATATATATATATATATATATATATATATATATATATATAAATCAATATTTTCTTGTGCGTTTAGGCCGTCTTGGCGACAGGGGGGGGGGGAGGATTTCCTGAGGATATTTTTCGCACGAGGTGAGATAGATCCCCAAGGTGGGAATTTTTCAAAAACAAACTTAAAATAAGATCGTTATTAATGGGTGGGGGGGTTTTCCTTGATATTTTCTTCTTCTTGAGATCACAGCAACGCATGACGGATAAGCTAGTTCTTTATAAGCTTTAGATTTCCTACAACTCTTGTTTTACAATGGATAGAAACCAGAATACCTAAACCTTAGCTAAAAATGGGCATTATAAAGTCAATATATTCTTATAATATTCTTTAAAATATTTTTAAGATGAGTAGATTGTGTGGTTGTGGTAGCAATTAACTATATTTGGTAGAAAGTGATTTTGCAATAAAATAGAAATCATTTTATTTATTCATTTTTGCTGTCGCCATTTTCTTTAAATGAACTTGACCACCTATCATTTTGATTTATCTTGTGGTAGCGTAGTGAATGAATTTCAGCTTGGCCATACTCAGCCCGAAGATCAATTCCAGCCGCCGCAAGGATGGGTGCCACGCCCGTAACCCGTCCCATAAAAAGACCAAACAACTACTGTGTCAGCATTGTCGACATCCCATGTGCCACCAATTACTCTGAAGGACACTCATGCTTCCACACAATAGAAATAGAGAGAATTCCTTAAACGTGGGACGAGTCTGTGGCATTCCCACGAAAAGTTTGATCAGTGTAAAAAAGATGAAAAATAGCCCAGTATGAGTTGAATCTACCGCAGAAGTATTTAAATTTCAGAGAAGTGGCGTGAAAAATAACGATAATTTCTTTTAAAGCCGCGTTTCCATTATTTACAGAAGAAAAGATTCGAAGATTCTATCGTAACACGATAAGTCCTATACTATTTTTCTACAGCTTTTACAGTATGCCTAAACATAGGATGTTATGTTAAGTTATTATATTATTATAATTTATGTTATTATAGGATGTTATGTTTATAAATGTGCTGTGTACTTGTAAACGTTTATATTTCATAAGAATAAACATTTTATCTTACCTTGAAGCTATTTTTAGAACCCAATTTCTCATTTTTTTATAAAAGTGATAACAAAGCAAGTTCTTTCTTATCAAACAGATCGTGGTAACGAACTGTAGTAAGGAGCGACCCGGCTCAATAGCAACCAATACTCTAAAGAATGGAATTTTGATACCAAAAGCTACATCAAAAGAATCACATTTTAATACTGATTTTAAAAATATAAGTTTCATCAAGGTTAGTCTTACCCATCAAAAGTTACGAGACTGAGAAAATTTGCGTTTTTTAGAAAATAGGGGGAAACACCACCTAAAAGTCATAGAATCTTAACGAAAATCACACCATCAGATTCAGCGTATCAGAGAACCCTACTGTAGAAGTTTCAAGCTCCTATCTACAAAAATGTGGAATTTTGTATTTTTTGCCAGAAGGCAGATCACGGATGCGTGTTTATTTGTTTGTTTTGTTTTTTTTTTCTAGGGGTGATCGTATCGACCCAGTTGTCCTAGAATGTTGCGAGAGGGCCCATTCTAATGGAAATGAAAAGTTGTAGTGCCCTTTTTAAGTGACCAAAAAAACTGGAGGGCACCTAGGCCCCCTCCCACGCTAATTATTTTCCCAAAGTCACCAGATCAAAATTCTGAGATAGCCATTTTATTCAACGTAGTCGAAAAACCTTGTAACTATGTCTTTGGGGACGACTTACTCCCCCACAGTCCCCATGGGAGGGGCTACAAGTTACAAACTTTGACCAGTGCTTACATATAATAATGGTTATTGGGAAGTGTACAAGCGTTTTCAGGAGGATTTTTTGGTTGGGGGGAGGGGTTGAGAAGAGGGGGACATGCTGGAGGAACTTTCCATCGAGGAATTTGTCATGGGGGAAGAAAATTTCCACGAAGGGAGCGCAGGATTTACTAGCATTATAAAAAAAATAAATATGAAAGTTTTTTTCAGCTGGAAGTAAGGAGCAGTATTAAAACTTAAAACGAACAGAAATTATTACCCATATGAGGGGCTCACCTCCTCCTAATACCTTGCTCTTTACGCTAAAGTATTTTTAGTAATTTCAACTATTTATTCTACGGTTTTTGTGATTCAGGGGTCATTCTTAATGAATTGGGACAAAATTTAAGCTTTAGTGTAAAGAGCGAGGTACTGACGAGGGGACGAACCCCCTCACATATGTATTAAAAACATGAGAATACAAAAGTTCTGTTCGTAAGCTAATTTATAAGTTACGTATATCTTTTCCTAATAAAAAGATTCGTAAAAAATTAAAAGTTCTAGTTGCCTTTTTAATTAACCAAAAAATCGGAGGGCAACTAGGCTTCCTCCTTCGTTCTTTTTTTTCTCAAAATCATTCGATCAAAATTATGAGAGCCATTTAGCCAAAAAAAAAAAAAAAAAAAAAATACAAATTTTGTTTTAATTATTCCTCTGTGGAGAGCGAAAATCAAAACACGCATTGATTCAAAAACGTTCAGAAATTAAATAAAAAAACAAGTTTTTTTAACTGAAAGTAAGGAGCGACATTAAAACTTAAAACGAACAGAAATTACTTCATATATGAAAGGGGCTGCTTCCTCATCAACGCCTCGCTCTTTACGCTAAAGTTTTTTACTGTTTTAAAAAGTAGAGTTAAGAGAAAGAGTCAAACTTTAGCGTAAAGAGCGGGGCGTTGATGAGGAAGCAGCCCCTTTCATATATGAAGTAATTTCTGTTCGTTTTAAGTTTTAATGTCGCTCCTTACTTTCAGTTAAAAAAACTTGTTTTTTTATTTTATCAATAACTATAGCGGCAGTACTGCTTATGACTGAGGTGGAAAAGATCCTAAAAAAAGATCTATGCTCTTTGACAAGCAGGATAAACTTACACCTTTTTTATTTATTTAAATCGTAAGAATAGAAGCAGTTATGCCTAAGTTATGCTTAAACTTGCCATTCAAATTTACTCAGTAGTTCATTTCTATTTTTTTATAAATACGTATTTCTAAACCGTACAGGTCAAACTAATCACAATAAAGTGAAGCCCGTGAGTTTCAACAGACATTAGCAAAGTATTCACCCAGCACCTTTGTATGCTTTACAACAAACCCATCGTATCTTTTCTTCTGAAGCATTTCGTTAAAAAACGCTTTAACTGAGTCACAACAGGGCGGAAACATAGCAGCTGTTTTCTTTTAGTCATTGTCCTTAAGTCTTGATATTTTTATAATCCTCTCCATAATTTGTTTCCCGCCGTCACCCCCAAAATAAAATTTTAATACGTGTCTGCTTTGGCAACGAATTTATCGTTAGGTATGTTTGCTATAAATATTACCTAATTGGGCAATAAATCGCATACTGCAATAAAATGTCTTACCATAATTGATTGTTAGTCACGTACATGAGGGGGGTGGGTGGTTCTGATACTAAGTTTTGAGATTTTAATGATCCTCCTCAGTTTTAAAACCTTTTATTTGATTTGACACGATATTTGGTTTGACTTTACTTGATAAAAAAAGGAGAATAGATCCAAATAGAATTTTTCCAGAGGAAGCGACATTTTTTAGAGAGTAAGCCAACTTTCCAGTCTGTCTGAACTTACCTCATAAAAAAAATTACAAACTCTTGAAAATAACTTCAGCTTCGGCGTCGTTCATTTTATTATTGAAAAACATTAAATTAAAAATAAAACGTCAAGTTTCGTATATTTCTCATAGCAAAGACATTTTAATTGGCGAATTACCTTTGTGACCGTATAGGCAGAAAGATAAGATCTTCTCACATATAAAAATTGAGGCATGGGTTCTTACGGCCATCTGAGCATACAGTCTGTAAAATAATTACTGTTTTTGATCATGTCTGACTGTATCATGATAATGAACTAAATTAAAAGCGTTGTTATTAGCGAAATATCTTTGAGACAATAATGGCCAAATAATTATAAAATGTCCCACTAGATCGCTAGTACTTTTTTTTTTATCATTTATTTATACTAAAAGAGTTCTTTGGGCCATCACCTGAACATACATTCAGGGAAATGATTTAAGTTTCGGCATCCAATTTTATCATGAAAATGTGTTAAATTAGAACCGAAATTTTATACTTTATGTATTTCTCATAGCAAAGGTCCTTCAATCGGTGAAATATCCCAGTGTGACAAACTTAGCAAAATAATCCTGGAAAATGCCACTAGATCCCTAGCGATTTTTCTAGAGAGAGTAAAAATGGTATGGCTAGATTAGCCTATAGGAGGAGATACTCCACACCGAGTACTTAATGAAGAGTTTTATAAGATGCTGCACCCCAATTTGGAATGGTCTCCCAGGGGATTTTATTCTTGAAAAAAAAAAAAAAAAAAAAAAAAAAAAAAAAAAAAAAAAAAAAACACGCCTGTTGATTCATTTAAAAGGAAGCTTAACAGGCACAAATCTAGGCAAAAACCAACAACAAAAACATTAGAATATTAGACCCTAAATTTTTAGCCTCTAGGCACTAAGAATTTTGAGAAAAAAAATACCTATAAGCATTTCATACATAATGACCCCAAGTGACCACCAATCACAAGCAGAATCATATCCTTTGGCGTAAAACACTTCTGGTGCTATATAATCGGGTGTTCCAACGGTACTGTAGGCTAGAGCTCGTCTATTCTTCTTCCAACTTTCGGCTCTTCGCTTACTATCCATCAAATTACCCACTACAGCTAAAAATAAAAGAGTAATTGAGATCAAATGACACATTATTTGTATTAGTTACAGATTTTCATAAAATGCACGGAAGTATTTATTCGTATAATGATTCGTAAGTTTCCTGTGGACTTTCACTACAGAAGGGAGGGTATCCTGAAAAGAAAAGTCAGGATGTTACACACGCACGAGTCAAGTTGACGAACATAGCATTAAACATAACAAAAAACATAATTCCAAGGAAAATACTTACTCATTTCAAAATCTAAAATCTTATTTCTTTGACTTAAACCTCTTTAGCTTCTTCTAGCTAAATCAACAAAGAAAATAAAGCTACTTTAAGCATTAAATAGTTATTAGGGAAATTCCCTGGTGGTTGTAGCTTATAATTGATACTGATTAACTTTTTTCTAACTGATAGTGAACCACTGGAATTTTTTTTTAATTTGAAATAGACTTTGAAAAACCATACTGATGTGCCGAAGCCCAAGAAACTGCGACCCATCCAGTAACTAAGAGGATTTGAACATTTTTCAAACACATAGTATTGCGACCAAGTCTCAAGTCTCAAAAACTCTCAAGTCTCTTATACTGACAGCAAGGATTATAAGATGGCTTAAACGTCTGTAAATAGGTCAGTAAAGGTTACATGCAAGTTGGACAAATTAAAGGTATCTTGTGGCTTCTACCGTTTCTGATGGTGGGACGGCCTTAGCCGTTTCTTGCAAGCAAGAAGGACCCCGGCTGACTAAATTCTTACAACGACACGCGAACGGGTCAAGCAGAGGCAGATGGTCTCAGGTCTGCAGAAGCAACGAAAGAAGAAAAAAGAAAAAATATGACTGGCTTTTTAATGGTTGCTGAAGCTGAAAAAAGGAAACAGAAATCAGCATTACAGTACAGGCGCTTGGGCATGAAACCAACTTAGTCGATTTTTTACTTCTTATTAAAGAAAAAATTTGTTATTAAAAGAGAATGGGAAACAATGTTTCAATTCACCGATGAGTCTGTCTGACAAATCAGTTATTACTACTACTACAGAAGCTACTACCCCCTCCCTCTTCAACAGGGGAGGAGGGAGTAAAAAGGATTTAGAGACGGAAAACCCGATTTTGTAGTTACTCTATTTTCGACAATAGTGTTGTAGTATGATACGACGAGTACCTCAATAAGTCGTACTACCTACTCTTTTTTTTGTTACAAATAAAAAGTACTTCACACATGGCAAACCATTTTGTAACTCGAAAATTTCCAGGTTGAACTTCATTTTTAATGTTTCTAAACCTCTCGCAAGTTGGCAAACTACGACAGAAATTTTTCTATTCTACTTTTACTTTGTTTAGAACACTTTTTAGTTAAAAAACAATCATATTTTGGCACTATCTTGGGAACAAAAAAAATACAACAAATTATGGAAATACTATAGAATAAAGAGCAAAGAATAGACAAGAAAGACACGGAAATAAACATTATATTAGCGACATATTTAAAGATGAAACAAAAACGACAGTAGATATGAGAGAAAAAAAATGAATAAAGATGAAATGGTGAAAAACAAATCACATTTGATTTCCAACTTACATCTTCTGTTTTTGTTTTCTGTACATTGATTGAGATTTTCCTTGTCCTTTTATGAACGTGTTAATTTAAGCTAATTATATTTTTTTTCCCTCGTTGATGAAGATTTCCAGATATGGCACCGAATATTAAATTTATATCAAAATTTGTACAAAACATTTTTTGTTTTCACATAGTTTACTGTTTTATTAAAAGTTTTACCCACTTTTCAGTTTTCATTTCATTTTGATTAAAAAATAGAAAGGTAGTGTGGTCTAGGAAATCATGTAAGATTAGACTCTTACCAAAATCCTTTGGATCCGCTTGACTCAGGTCTCTATAGTAATCAGTCCTATGAGATTTCTTTGCTCCAGTACAAAGGCCAAAATCAGAGAGTTTAATATGCCCTCTAGCATCTAAAAGTAAATTATCAGGTTTGATATCCCTGAAAAAAAAAAAAAACAATTAATTATTATTTTCTGTTACTACTGCTACTAGCAACTCACTTCAGCCCCGAGTTGCCCGAGGCCAACAAAACTACGCACGCTTCTCCTCCATTCCAATCTACTCAAAGCCTGTCTCTTTACGCCCTTCCAAGAGGTTCCAATTTCCCTTAAATCTTTTGACAATATAAGAGAGTTTAAGATGCTCTCTAACATCTAAAACTCAATTATCAGTTTGATCAACCCCCCCCCCCCCCAAAGGCAATTAATAACTATGTTTTATTATTGCAGCAAAAGAAAGTATCTGGTACTTCTTATATATCCAGTGGACCTTTGTAGCCTGAGCTTCGACTCAGTTTGTTGAATTAGCCCGTGTTAAAAGCTAAAAATTAAATAATAACACATAGCCCGTGATAAAAGTTAAAAATTAAATAATCAATTTAAATTTTAAAGGGCTACATACAAAAAAAAAATTCCACCCCGCTTTAATACTGGTTTACTAAGTTTAACTATTGTTGTGAATATTTTGACAAGAAAAAAATGAAATGTACCAAGAGAAAAGTAATGGGATTTCGGTTTGAGCTTAAACGAGTTGAGTCTTTTTTTCTATTAAATAAAAAAAACTAGTTTTTTAACTAAAAGTAAGGAGCGACATTAAAACTTAAAACGAACAGAAATTACTCCGTATATGAAATGGGTTGTCCCCTCCGCAGTCCCATGCTCTTTACGCTAAAGTTTGACTCTTTGCCACAATTCTACTTTTTAAAAAAATTAAAAACTTTAGCGTAAAGAGCGTGGGACTGCAGAGGGGACAACCCATTTCATATACGGAGTAATTTCTGTTCGTTTTAAGTTTTAATGTCGCTCCTTACTTTTAGTTAAAAAACTAGTTTTTTTTATTTAATTTCTGAACGTTTTTGAATTAATGCATGTTTGATTTTGGCTCTCCGTACATAAATTATTGAAATGAAATTAGTATATTAATTTTTTTTTTGGCTAAATGGCTTTCTCTTAGTTTTGATCAGACGATTTTGAGAAATAAGGGGTGGGGAAGGAGGCCTAGCTGCCCTCCAATTTTTCGGTTACTTAAAAAGGCTACTTGAACTTTTAATATTCAACGAACGTTTTTATTAGTAAAAAATATACGTAACTTAAGAATTAACTTACGTAACAAACTTTTATATTCTTATATTTTTATTACGTGTACGAAGGGGTTTGTACCCTCGTTAATACCTCGCTCTTTACACTAAATCGTAAGTTTTGTCCCAATTCTTTAAGAATGACCCCTGAATCAAAAAGGCCGTAGAATAAATAGTTGAAATCACTAAAAATATTTTAGCATAAAGAGCGAGGTATTTATCTCCTCCTACATACCTCGCTCTTTATGCTAAAGTATTTTTAGAACCCCTCATATGCGTAATAATCTCTGTTCGTTTTAAATTTCAATGCTATTCCTTACTTTTATTTGAAAAAACGTTTTCATGTTTATTTTTTCATTGTTTTTTTTATAGCAATGCTAGAAAATCCTGCACCCTTTTCATTGAATTTTTCTTCCCCCATGACATATTCCTCAAAGGAAAGATCCTCCCACAAAGCCCTCTCCCATCAACCCCACCCCCCAAACCAAAAAATCCCCATGAAAACGTCTGTACACTTCCCAATAACCATTACTATATGTAAACACTGGTCAAAGTTTGTAACTTGCAGCCCCTCCCTCAGGGATTGTGGGGGAGTAAGTCATTCCCAAAGACATAGTTATTATGGTTTTCGACTATGCTGAACAAAATGGCTATCTTAAAATTTTAATCTGTTGACATTTGGAAAAAAATGAGCATGGGAGGGGCCTATTTGCCCTCCAATTTTTTTGGTCACTTAAAAAGGGCACTAGAACTTTTCATTTCCGTTAGAATGAGTCCTCTCGCAACATTCTAGGACCACTTGGTCGATAAGATGACCCCTGGGAAAAAAAAAACAAAAAAAAAAACAAACAAACAAATAAACACGCACCCGTGATTTGTCTTCTGGCAAAAAAATACAAAATTCCACATTTTTTAGATAGGAGCTTGAAATTTTTGTTATAGAGTTCTCTGATATACCGAATGCGATAGTTTGATTTTCGTTAAGATTCTATGACTTTTAGGGGATGTTTCCCCCTTTTTTTCCAAAATAGGGCAAATTTTCTCAGGCTCGTAACTTTTGATGACAAAGACTAAATTAATTGAAACTTATATATTTAGAATCAGCGTAAAAATTCGATTCTTTTGCTGTATCTTTTAGCATCAAAATTCCGTTTTTTTAGAGTTTCGTTTACTATTGAGCCGGGTCGCCCCTTACTAGAGTTCCTTACCACGAACTGTTTGAAAAGAAAATAATTCGGTATTTCGGGGCTTCTGACATTATTACTCCTTTGCGGAAGTTAGGCTCAAAATTGAAAAAGGATTATATTTTTTCTCTGGGCCCCTTCCACCTCTTAGTTCGTTTATTTTCCCGTTAGTTTTCACCTGTTTTCGCTTTATAGTTGTGTTATCTCTTAGTAGTTCTTTCGTTAGTTGAGTTATGGTTGTGGTATATATGTTTTATCGCTCGTATAGTTGTGCTATTTTCAAATTATACTCCATAATCGAGAGGCTCCGAACACCCAGCATTGTATATTAAGCTCTTAATTTGACGTTTTTTTCTAACGTGACCAGATTCGTCCTGCGCCCTTTTCATTGAATTTTTTTCCCCCATGGCATATTTCTCCAAGGAAAGATCCTCCCACATAGCCCCCTCCCTCAACCCTACCCCCAAAACCAAAAATATCCCCCTGAAAACGTCTGTACATTTCCCAATAACCATTATTATATGTAAACACTGGTTGAAGTTTGTAACTTGCAACCCCTCCCCCAGGGACTGTGGGAGAGTAAGTCATCCCCAAAAACATAGTTATTATGATTTTCGACTATGCTAAACAAAATGGCTATCTCGAAATTTTGATCCGTTGACTTTGGAAAAAAAATGAGCGTGGGAGGGGGCCTAGATGCCCTCCAATTTTTTTGGTCACTTAAAAAGGGCACTAGAACTTTTCATTTCCGTTAGAATGAGCCCTCTTGCGACATTCTAGGAACACTTGGTCGATACGATGACCCCTGGAAAAAAAAACAAACAAACAAACAAATAAACACGCACCCGTGATTTGTCTTCTGGCAAAAAATGCAAAATTCCACATTTTTGTAGATAGGAGCTTGAAACTTCTACAGTAGGGTTCTCTGATACGCTGAATCTGATGGTGTCATTTTTGTTAAGATCCTACGACTTTTAGGGGGTGTTTCCCCCTATTTTCCTAAATAAGGCAAATTTTCTCAGGCTCGTAACTTTTGATGGCTAAGACTAAACTTGATGAAACTTATATATTTAAAATCAGCATTAAAATGCGATTCTTTTGATGTAGCTATTGATATTAAAATTCAATTTTTTAGAGTTTTGGTTACTATTGAGCCGTATCGCTCCTTACTACAGTTCGTTACCACGAACTGTTTGATAACAATTAATTTTTAATCTAAAAAAAAATAGGTTGTGGGATTATGAATTTGCTTATGTTTCAAGCTGCTAAAGCGACTCATCTCACAGTTTTTAGCTGCTTAACTACAAGAAGGGCAAATAGGATACTAGTAGGGTAAAACTAGGGTGCTAGTGTTGAGGTGTTTGACTAGTTAGGTAAATTTGCGCTTGTAAATTTTGCAGCTACACAGGAAAAACTATATACAGATATAAGATTACCGTATTTTGTCATAGTTAAAATGGAAAGGGGAATCTAAAATGGTCTTTCTAAACCGACTTAAAGACTTAGTGGATCTTTATTCACCGGAAAAACCCCAAGAAGGGGGGCAGAGACACGTCAGCCCACAAGGAAGGTTAAACATGAACAGAGTTCGAAACAATGTCCACTGAATATATGGCGATTTTATTTTTACCGTATATAGATTATTATAGATTACCGTATTTTGTCACAGTTAAAATGGAAAGGGGAATCTAAAATGGTCTTTCTAAACCGACTTAAAGACTTAGTGGATCTTTATTCACCGGAAAAACCCCAAGAAGGGGGGCAGAGACACGTCAGCCCACAAGGAAGGCTAAACATGAACAGAGTTCGAAGTTTTACAATGTTCACTGAATATATGGCAGTATTAAAAAAAAAAAACCTTTTATTGAAGTCTTCGTCCCCCAGGATGTAACTTTTATGACTACCCCTCCCCCCTTTCATTGGAAAATCTCTGCAAACGACCTTGTCTATTGGTTACATTTAAAGAGACTTTAAATTTCACAGGATATAGAAAGACAGGCCATGATTGAGGCAAAAATATCTGAGCACCCAAGGCCATATCCAGGGGAGGGGGGAGTACCGGGTTTGAAGGTTACCAGACACCGTGGATTTCCTTAAATTTTGGATAATTTAGTCCATTTCAAAGTAAATTATTGATTTTATTTTTCTAACTAGGTGAAGCATTAGCGTTTCTGAAAATAGAGGAAACTACAAAGCGAAGTTGAGACTCACCTAACGAAAATCAAATTAATCCCCCCCATTCAAAACTAGAGTAAATTTGCTATGGTGTGGCTCATGGATTATCCTTACTTGGTGAAGTCCCTGACACTAACATGAAATATGCTCCAGGGGTACCTTCCCTGACTGTGATCTTGTACAGTTATGTTGGAAACTGGGCAGTTAAAAGTTTTCCTTTCCTTAAAATGACATAATTTTTAAAGGTAAACAAGATAATAAGTAAATACAATAAAGCGTAAGAAATGACTTTGGAAAAAAGGTGATAATTAAAGGAAAGTTCCAGCGCTTATCCAAACATTTTATATAATTAACAACAATATGAGACACAATACGTGTCTCATATATTAGCACCTTAAATGTAGGTGAAAACCGCCACTATTGATACACAAAATAAACTAGTGCTTTTAGCCCAGATACGACGTGACTATACTCTATGCGAGCAAAATGAGGCCACATTATGGGAACGAATCTGAAATTTCTCTTTTAGATATTCTAAATAGTCCAAAAAAGACGTATTTTTTTCTAATGCCAGCCAGTTGTGGATAATTAGCTATAGAGCAATAGCAAGTAAGGCTGTTATCGCCTGTCCAAGCGACAAAATGAATTGAAACTGATTGGATGTAGCAAAAAAAATTTTACTAAAAACACAATTTTTTTTAAGTTAACACGGTATTGTAGCGATTAATACTTTTATTTTATAATATCACTGTTATACTCATCTCTGGTCTCTCCACTTACCTATGAATGAATCCGAGCTTGTGGATGGATTCAA
This sequence comes from Artemia franciscana, assembly GCF_032884065.1. Taxonomy (NCBI): domain Eukaryota; kingdom Metazoa; phylum Arthropoda; class Branchiopoda; order Anostraca; family Artemiidae; genus Artemia; species Artemia franciscana. The sequence goes on from NC_088864.1 coordinate 51,156,888, forward strand.
TAGCTAGCGCAGTTTCTCCAATATAGAACTGTGTTTGCTCTTCGCTCAGTGTATCCTTTTTCATAAGCAAGGTCATCATATCACCTAGAATTGATAGAATAGGAAAAATATTACAATGTAATCCCAATCTTTTATTCATCTACCCTTATTTATCCTTATCTTTTATATTGCTCGTCTACATGGATGTCTGTTTTTCTATCTATAGTCTCGCCTTTACAAAATCACAAACAAAAAGCAGTAAAACTTCTTCGGTCCACCACCCACATTTCTGTTTATTTTTGAAGCTTTAATGATATATACAAACTATACATGGGTTCATTTGCATCCACTTACTTCCATGGATATCTTCCATCCTTTTCTTCGGGAATGCTCCAAGTGGTGATTCATCGATCAGTATAGGTTTCGAAAACAGGATGATATGGGAGTACCCCCCCTCCAAAATGCAACATTCAAAGTTTTGTCCGACCGTTGATGTGAGTTTTGGAAAGAATTTATTTCTATCTAGATTCACGAGTCCAATAGCCTTGATTCCTTTAACCCTTTCAGTCATTTTGTTCTCAGTTGAGAACATACCATTATCTGCCACCTAGTGTCTTATGTTACAGGTAAATATGCATTCAAATTAGCGCGCCATAAGCTTCATTCATCAAGAAATAATCTGAAAAAAGTTTGAAAGTTCTAACTTCAAAACTCCATTTTATACAAAAGTTTGAAGTTGAGGAATGGATGGATCTCAAAATAGTGCAGAACCAGGTAAGACTCCAGTCTATGTGTAAGAATATGGATGAATCTAAGGCCATATCTAACAACTAATACTTAGACAAGATAAGTAAAGACATCTAGTGGCCAAAAATAGACTAACTGCGTGAACACTGGAGGGCAGGCGATTTTTCTCAAACTACGTGTCCTCAACCGAGTACAGTGTGATCAACGCATAGCAAACTGAGCAAGCGGCGTGTAATTTTTACATTGCTTTTTTCGTTGTTTCTTTCAAATATAATATTCTATGTACGGTGAATTTACACGTGGTAAATCTATTTGAAAAATTCTCGGAAGGAGAGGGAAAACATAAAAGCTGTAATTTGTATATTTCTTTGACTAAGTTGGGTTGTTGGGTTGTAAATAAGGGTTGTAATTTGTTGGGGATGTAAAAGCTAAGTTGGGTTGTAAATTTGTAAATTTGAAGTTGGGTTCTAGATGATTTTCCTAGGTTGTTTCCTTAAGAAGAACTTTGATTGGTGTTCATAGAACTATAAGACTCGTTTGGTCCTGAGATTCAGTTATTTTTCTGTTAAAGTTCTTTTTAAACTTTCACCAGTCTGATGAAAAAATATTTTAATTTTGGTTGTTAAACACACACATTTTGAAATATATACTTCAAAATATGAAAAATATAATTCATAGGCAGCGCATTTGCTTCTTTTTTGTTTTCCCCAGACCAATTCGAATGGTACGAGTGGTCTTTAAAACTTAAGAGGGGACCCATTTGATTGGAATTTCAAGTATCCTGATTACGAATTGAGAGTTATTAGAGGACAACCAGCCACTCCCAAGCCATTTTTTCTTAGCATAGTTGAAAAGCCCAGTAACTATGGACCTAGGGGTGTCATGCCCCTCTGACAAGGGATAGTAATTGTGCAAGTCGACCATTGTTTACATTTGAGGTGTCATTAGTGGGACAAAGGGCCTGTTTGAACCTGAAAGTATGAAAAGGCTGAGAGCATTAAGGTAAAACTTTTAGGGCATGCTATGGATGAGGTTAATTTAGATGTTCATCCAGGTTTACCAAAAGGTGCATCTGCAATATCCCAGGAATGGCTAAGGGTGGGTTGTTAGTTTGAAATTTCCAAGGAATGTTCAGCAGTATGTTAAACTAGATCAAAATACACTATTTACATCTATGTTTTCCGAAATACACTTAGGAACTTACTGTATATCTTAGGAACTACTAAGCGTATTATCGAAGCTTTCGAAGTGTCATTTTTGTAAACAATATGGGTTAAAAATAAATTAATTAAATAAAAAGTCACGATGTGCATCTATATGGTCAAAAGGATGCATCTGTATAGTGTAAGAAACAGCTAAAGATAATAAAGATAAAATAAACAGCTAAAGAAAGTCGTATCTAGAAATGTTTTATTATCACTTCTACACCGTTTTCTTTATTCTAATAATGACAAACAGGGCAATGAGTGCAGTTTTACAACTATTTTTTTTCAGGTCCTTCGCAGCGTCCAAGGCGTTTGCGCGTCAACCAGCAGCAAATTTTGAACATTTTTGACCAAATTGACAGTGACATCTCCGATACAGACCTTCTGGCTAGCGACGAGGAGCAGGACGATTACGACCCTCGACCCAATGCAGGAACGGCAGCAGTGAGTTCCAGGGAAAGTGCATCAACTGAAGGCGAGGAAGTTGATGTAAGGCCTCCACCGAGGAAGGGCAGAACCAAGGTTTGGAAGAAGAAAAAATTTGATAAAGCTTATAAAAGCACAGCCCCAAGTCTACCTGTACCAGGTCATGATGAGCCTATAAACTATTTTGCGGAATATCTAACAGAAGATTTTTTTGAAATCACTGCGAACCAAACCAAGCTGTACTCCGTCCAGAAGACTGGAAAATCCATTGATACTAACGCAGTCGAAATGAAGAAGTTTTTTGGGATTCACGTTGCCATGGGGGTTTTCAATCTCCCACGATACCGGATGTACTGGGGTACACGAACGCGCATCCCACTCATCGCTGATACGATGAACTTCAACAGATTTTCCCGCTTTCGGTCCTTCGTTCACTTGGTTGATAATACTTCCAAAGACCCTGATAACTTGGATCGTCTTAGGAAAGTGCGACCTATTATTGATATTGTGCAGAAGAAAAAGCAGACTATTTCTCCGTCTGAGCACCTCTCCTGTGACGAGCAGATGGTCCCTTTTACTGGGAACCTTGATATCAAACAGTATATTCGGGGAAAACTTTGCCCATGGGGCATCAAAATCTTCGTGCTGTGTAATGCGGATGGAAGAGTATTCTCTTGAAATTTATCAGGGCAAAAAGAGGAACATGGCTGAAGAGTACAAAAGCTTTGGCCTCGGAGCAGGTATGGTTTTGAATCTTGCTGGACGACTTCAGCTTGTGGAATTTACTAAACTTTATTTCGACAATTTCTTTACGTCTTTGGCTTTGCTGGAAAGACTAAGTGAGATGGGCCTCTACGGAACAGGCACTATACGAAGCAACAGGCTTCAGGGAGCTAGGCTGGAAACTGATTTTGACATGAAAAAGAGAGGAAGGGGATCATTCTGTGAAGTAGTGGCTAGTAATGGAGATACCTGTTTGGTGAAAAGGATGGACAACTGATCAGTTATCCTTGCATCGAATATGATTGGAAGTGGAGCAGTGAACAAGGTACGCAGATGGTGTAAACAAACAAAAGCCTACTTGCAGGTTGACCAGCCCCAGGTTGTATCCCTGTATAACCAGTATATGGGTGGAGACGACAAGATGGATCAAATGCTATCATATTACCGAACATTCATTAGATCTAAGAAATAGACCATGAGACTGATCTTCCACATGGTCGACCTATCCATCTGCAATTCATGGCTAGAATATGTAGCTGATCGGAAGGCCAAAGCAGAACGCTCGATGGACTTGCTCTCCTTCCGCATGGAAATAGCAGAGGCGCTTACGTCTGCTGAAGGCATGACCCCCAGAAGAAGGGGTCGCCCAAGGTCTCTCACCTCTAGTGAGGAGGACGAACATGAAAATGTAGACGAATCAGCATCTCACAAAAGAAAGATGAAGTTTCAGCGTCCGTGCTCAGCAGTGAAAAATGATGCATTCTCTCATTGGCCTCAAAAAGTAAAGGGCCAGAGTAGGTGTAAAAACTCGCCATGCGTGTTGAAAACTCGCACCAAGTGTTTGAAATGCAATGTTCCATTGCGTCTAGAAGAGGACAGGAACTGCTTCAAAGAGTTCCACATTAAAAAGTGAAATTTGTCTGTGCTTAGTATTTTTTTATAACTTCTCAATAAACTCACTATATCTGATGAAAAACTACAAAGTTGATCACACTGTCCTCAACTGAGTACACGCTAGAAAACATAGAAAGGTTCCTCCAAAAAATCTAAAAAAAATTGACGATGATTAGGTACCCCAAGGTGTCACGCAGTCTGGTTTTTAGAATTTTCCATCGAAGGAAAATAATTCGTGACTGAAAGGGTTAAAAAATATGCATAAAGAGATTTCTGTTGGATGTATATAATAGTTATTTTAGGTAAGGTTACGTGTTATTCTGTCTGCTAAAGGGTCAGCAGGAGGTTGGTTATATTTGTGTGAACTTATGGTGAGTGGAATTATTATTTGATGCAAGTTGGATTATTTGATTAGGATTTGTTCAGATATTTGACGATCGATTTCCCCCAATAAATTCGAATTCAAAAACTCAATCCACAAAACACGAGGATATACAGGATAATTTCTCGAGGGATGGGAGGGGGGATGCATAATTATGGTTTGGACGTGAAAAGTAAAACAGAAAGCTACATTTTCTGAGATGTAAAACATAGAATTGCCACAATGTAACACATGTGTCCAAACCATTTAAAGGACATTCGGAGGGACGCAAAAGGTAGGAAACATCTGCCAAAACAATTGTTCAAAACTCAATCTCAAACTCAAATCTCAATCAATTCAATAACTCAATCCACAAAACACTAAGATATACAGGATAACTTCTCGAGTGATAAATAACATAAAAAGTAAAACAGAAAGCTACATTTTCTGAGATGTAAAACAGAAAAAGAGCCTTTACTTTGAATCCATTGCCTTGTTTGAAAAAAGTCAGATTTTCCTTTGGTGACCTCTCCCACGTTGGAAGAGGACAGTACCAGATGAATTGATTCCCCACGGAATTGCCACAATGTAACATACGTGTCCAAACCATTTAAAGGACATTCGGAGGGACAGACAAGGTTGGAAATATTTGCAAAAACAATTGTCAAAAATTGAGCATTTGGTAGCTGTTTGGTATTTTCCGCCTCAACAGGGTTGTCTACATAGTCGATTGGTGGGCTTGCTCCAAATAAAGTCATTATACACCACATCACTTTCAGCATACCGTATTAACACTGGCAGTAGGCAAAATACGACTTCATTTTTTTACGACATCACCTTCACTGCACCCACCGTCTTTACTAATAATGCTACGTAGGTAATTGAAGCCGTTCAATTGTTGATCTTTTCGTTACCCATCTTTACTTATTCCTAGCCTTAGCGACTTAGTCTTCTTAACGTTAATTTACTCTAAATCTACTCTAGCACCCTGAACTCACAAAAACTCTCAAAGTCCATTCATTTTGCTCAAACTTCCATCTACGATACTTAAATTATTAGCATAATCCAAGTTCAGGAAAGTTTTACTTCCGTATTTGATTCCATGTTCTCCCATTGCCATTGCTGTGCTCCTTAGGACAAGGTCCATCAAAAGTTGGCTTATAGTAAGGATATATTCACTTTTGGGCTTTGGCTGTCTCCAGGAAGGAGATATACAGCTTTAACTTCCGCTCGATTACACCGACTTCTTCCCTCTTTCTCTTTCCCATGAGCCACCAGGGGAGGGGATTTTAACTTCAACAGCACGAAAGTTGTTTCATCTACATTTTTGATGGTTAAAAAATTGTCAGTGTGAAGATAACTGGTTATTAAGAACAGTAAAAACCCCAAAATGACCTTTTGTCACTATTTTTGCTGTCATAAGAAATGTAAGGCAAGTAACATAGCGCGTTCTGTACTATTAGAGTTAGGGTATGTTCATGATCTTGTGGTTGGTTTGCACTGATCTAGTTCTAGGAAATGTCAAAAGTGTGACGGCTGAATCTAAAGCCTACAGTGCTATCTGTATGCTCAAGAGACTCAACCATTAAGATTTTTCTTGTATTTCAAACCCTTCAGTCAGACCCCTCCCTCTAGTTTCAACGGTGTGTAATTACGACGATTTAAACTGGGATGATACTTACTGAAACTGAAACTCAACTGGAATGAAACTTGCGGAAAAACTGGAATGGACTGAATTTAAGAAGCAGTGTTATTTTTACGACGGCCAGTACAATAAAGTTTAATACCCAACTTATATAGACTAAACCAAGCTTGAAGTTTAGGAAATAAAAAACAAAACAACGGGAGAAAATGATACGACACAGCAATTGTACGGAATTGGTATCCGTTGGAATTTTTTTTTTACTTTGCAAGTGTTTTGTCTGTGACTATGTTACTTCCTATGCAGATTTGTTATTGCAGGTGTAATCATTGGCAGATCCAAGGGAGAAGGGAGGGGTGGGGGGAACCTGGGCCCTCTAAGGTTTTTTCTGGCGCCCTCTTATCCTGTTTTTCTTCTTTTTTTTACTCTTTTTTTAGAATAAATTTGTCAATTTGGCCAATTATTGGCACCTTTGTCACATTGCCCCCCCCCATCTCCCAAGATTTTCCTCTATATCCACCCTTGGGTGTAATGTTAGAAAATAATATTTTAGATATAGTCCAATACTTGATGTTACATCAGTAAAACAGCCTTGAGTGAGAAACACGGTTAAACCAGCAAAGATGTTAGTTATTTTCCTTATCCATCATAAAGTTCAGATCAATAAATTCACACTCAAGAGCAAAACTTGTCACAAGTAGCATTAACTCTGGGAAACCAAAGTTTCGGACAGGATTTCAATTAGAAGAACCAATTATTGATATTAATTCAAAAACGTAAAAAAATTAAGCTTAAAATTAACTATCAAAGGCTATTACTAAAAAGTCACAGCTTATCGCAGCACCGAACCACCTGAGGCCAATACAGCTGCACACCTTTCTCTGCTAATGCAGTCTGTTCAGAAATCCACTCTGCACAGCTTCAGATAAAGCTCGTATTGCCTTTAATTTGTTGCAAGATCCCTTTCAATCCATCGAGGACATCCACTTAGCCCTTACTGGAACGCAAAAAAGCACAACTTTGGGCATCCTATCTTTCTTTATGAGCAAGTAAAAATCTCCTTGACTTTATAAAGATGAATTGAATATCATAATCTAGAGAAGCTGAAAACATCCCTTCGAGCCAGCATAACTGTTTAGACTGCTCTCCAAGTGGTCGTCTGGAATAACAAAACGGTCCCAAAAGATTGGACAAGGGACATGCTGGTCAATGTCTTCAAGAAGGGCAATGCAGTAATCTGTGACAACAGGAGGGGCATCAACTTAACGTCTGTGACTAGTAAAAAAAGCCTAAAAACAGATTTAGACTCACCTCAGTGAAGAACAACATGGCTTTCGGCCTGGTAGATCTTGCTCTGATCGTATTTTTACTCTTTAACTGATGGTTGAAGTGTCCAGGGAATGGGACAAAATGGATATACATGTTTCATTGATTTTGAAAAGGCATTCGATTCTGTTGATCGAAAGATTTTATGTAAGATTTTGAAGTACGGAGTACCTGATAAACTAGCTAAGATAATAATTGCACTCTATGAATATAGCAAATGCTGTGTGCCTACAGAAAATGGGAATATCCCTTTCTTCAAGATAAAGCCTGGTGCCAGACAAGGATGTAACCTATTCTCATTCCTGTTTGCTATTGTAATGGATTACATTCTTTATGAAGTTATTAGACTCTGGAGTGAAGATTTGCAGCCGACAGATATCTGACCTGTACTTCGCTGACGGCGTTGTTCCTCTCGAAGAAGCGAAACAGGGCCTGTAGATGCTATTGGATGCCATAAATGAAAAGGCCGAAAAAGTAGGGCCTACAGTGAATGTCAGTAAGAAAAAGAGCATGGCTACATCTGACTCTCCACTGACACTGGAATGCAGATGATGAACTTAAACATGTTAATAAACTTAAGTATCTCGACGGTTGGATCGATTATATTGGTGAAACAACCGACGAAATGAAGAGGAAGATTTGAAAAGCTATATCGACTTCTAATAGGTTGAAACCAATCTGTCGCAGTAGGAAATATTCTATGCGCTTGAGAATGCTGAACATATAGTGGCAGCATAAAAATCATGAATATAAGAGTTTGCCAGTAAATCGGTCAACCATTAGTTACGAACTTTCTGAAATGTAGAAAACGGACGTATCTTGGACGCCCTAGACACCATTCTGACTCTGGAGAACCTGAAGTCAACGGTAAACGACCTTATATAACTAGCCACCGTTACTATAATCACTAATAAGATCCCTTCATTTCCGCTATGCGTAGTCAATTCTAACGATCTATAGGTTTCTTTAAGGAAATATGTCGGTGTTGAACTTCTTTCGGATACCAGAGGATCGACTTCCATGTACATTTCATGAGAAGTGCCCTGAACGGAGGCGCAAAAGAGGTCGCCCAAGACACACCTTGCGACAGCAGTATGAAGAGGACCTGAGTAGACGGGAGCTGTTTCTTCAACCACAGAGGGAGGGCGTCAGGGCTGCAGCTCAGTTCCGTGATGTCTGGCGAGGCTGCGTAGACGCCCTAGACGCCATTCTGACTCTGGGAGAATCTGAAGTCAACGGTAAACGACCTTATATAACTAGCCACCGTTACTATAATCACTAATAAGATCCCTTCATTTCCGCTATGCGTAGTCAATTCTAACGATCTATAGGTTTCTTTAAGGAAATGTGTCGGTGTTGAATTATTTTCTTTATATCTTAGAGTACGTGGAACAACTGAATAGAATCTAAATCATCGCAATATCTTAGTTTTGTGGCTACTTGCTTTTATTTTCAAAGAATGGTGATGGAGATATGAGAAATGAAAATGTTGGATTCAATTTGCTTACACTTAATGCCAACTGTACCCTCTACTTTATTTTAATAAAACTAAGAATTTAAAAATTACAAAATGATTATACCCGTTAAATTATTTGAAGTTTTGTACCCTTAAAATGTCTCCACTCAGGGTAAATACCCCTCCCCCCCCTGAACCCCCATAAAACCGCCACAGGATGTTACGTAACGAAAAATCGATCAAGTGGACAGCTTTACTCACTTAGGTAGTATTATTAGTAAAGACGGTGGGTAAAGTGAAAAAATAGAATAGCCAAGGCCCAGAATGCCTTTTCACACTCTAAAGACTTTGGAAGAATAGGACGGTAAGTCCGCAAACTAAGATTGATTGGCCGTAACAAGCTGTACAAAAATTGTGGTTCGATCCTATGGTTGCAATAAAATCAAGGTTAAGATGGCTAGAGCGAGTGCTATTGATGAGGAATTATATATTTCTAAGGATTGTTCTTTATATATATTCATCCATCTGGGGCACAACGGAAAACTGGTTGTCCTGGAATAGAATGTGAGGTGGTGAGAAGAAAAGATGCAAAGAGTGGAGAACGGATTGAGGTTTAGGAGTAACGCGCATAACAGTGTTGGCCTCTGGTGGTTCAGTAATGCAATAAGTCGCTAGCACGAGCTATGCCATTCTTTACCCATAACCGTATTTTCATGGTTTAAATTTCATTTAAAAACATTTCCTTAGGTCTAGATTAATTATGTATTTTATTATTATTATTTTTATCATTACTATTACGCTGGGGTGGAAGTCTCGGGGGCGGGTTGGATTTATTTGTTTTGCTTTTAGTGGTGGTTGGCTTGTGCGCAGAATCTCTTATGGCTTGATTTCGGCCGGTTTTGAATGGTTGGCAACAGTTTTTCATTTGAATTTTATTCCCTTTTTTTGTGGATTTTTAATTTTTTAATTGTTCCTGTAAAATCTAATTTTTGATCTGTGGAAAGTATAAGGGTATGAAGAACTTTTTGATTTGACAACGCTAAATAGAGGGAAAAGAGTCATGTTATGATTTATAGCTGGTTTTGTTGTTGTTGAATAAAAAATCTTATTTTATCCAATGATCAATTCCTATTCAAACCATCCAAAATATCTTCGTCGACCTTTAAAAGCTATCTTTTTCGACACGATGTAAGATTCAGAGCCATATCTGACCACTGTCATGGTTTCTAATTTCTTAATCTTTGTTTTAAGATTCTCTCAACCTTATTTTCTATTCTTCAAAGTTTTTTTTTCAGCAGTAAAGAAACACTCGTCACTTTGGTCATCCTACTTCTGCTTCTTCAATGTGCTCCAAAATTTGAATGTTGGAGTACTTTTATATACTACTACTACTACTACTAACAACTCACCGCAGCACCAGGCCGCCTAAGGCCAACACAGCTGCGCAAACCTCCCCTTCATCCACATTTATTCAAAGCCTCCATCTTTACACCCTCCCAGGAAGTTCCCATTTCCTTTAAATCTTTATGACATACTCTGGCCCCAGCCGCGGACGACTTGCTGACCGTTTAGCCCTAGACGGTTGGCCAAAAAGTACAATCTTTGGCAACCTGTTATCTTTCATCCGCAGAACGTGCCCTTGCCATCTCAACCCTTCCCTCATTACAGCCTTAGAAAACGGGATTGAAGTACACTTTTTGTAAAGCCTACTGTTTGATATACGGTCAGTCAGCCGGGTACCCAGAACAGTCCGTAAGCAATTTCTCTGGAAAACACCTACCAGAACGAACTTCATCTGCTTTTCGTAGCACCCATGCTTCAGAGCCATATTTGACCATTGTCACCACTGTAGCTTCCAATATTTTAATCTTGGTTTGCACTTATCTTCCTATCCTTCGAAACTTTTTTTAACTATTAAAAAACACTCTGAGCCTTGGTTATTCCACTTTCAACATCTTAACTGCTTCAACTGTCTTTACTGACAATACTACCAAGGTAAGTGAAGCTGTCCACCTGATGAATCATTTCGTTGCCCACCGTTACCTTTTCATCTTCACTTATTCCTAGCCTTAGTGACTAGGTCTTCTTAACATTTATTATCGAACCTATTCTCGCACCCTGAAAACGTAAAACTTCTAAAGTTCATTCATTTTGCTTACACTTTTATCTAGGATGCTTAAATCATTAACATAATCTAAGTCCAGGAGAGTTTTTCCTCCCCACTTGATTTCGTGGTCTCCCATAGCCTTTCCTGTGCTTCTTAAGACAAAATACATCAAAATGATCTATATAAAGGGGGATAGACCACAACCATACTTAACTCCAGATTTAACGTGAAACCAGCTGCTAACCCCATTTCATGATTTAACCGCAGCAAAGTTATTCTCGCACATAGCACTAATCACTTTAATGTATTTGTTTGGTATACCATACAAGGATAAAACCTTTACTAAAGCTCTTCTATCAACAGAATTGAATGCTTGCTCAGACTCGATAAAACTGAAAACCAAAGGTGTTTGATAACTCAGGCACTTCTCAATTATTAACCTAGGAGTGAAACTTGGTCGACACATCTTCTACCTTTCCTAAAACTGCACTGTTCTTCTCTTAAAACTTTGTCTACAGCATCTCTCAGTCTATAAAGTGTCATATTACTATGTAATTTGCTATATACAGAGACCAAACTAATGCCTCCATAATTACCAAGCTCATTCTTATCACCTTTCTTACACAGTGGTTTAATTAAGATTTTTCTAAAATTACTAGGTACTTCCTTTTTTCAAAAATCATTTTCATAATATTCAGCAACTGATTTCTAACCTCAGAGCCACCATATTTAAGAAACTCATTTTACCACACTATCAGGACCTGGAGCCTTATTATTTTTTAATCCTTATGGTACTATCGCTAATTCTTCCTCACAAAACAAATCTTCCTTCACATCCAAGGTATCTCAAACTTTTTCATTTTCCTCTATATCTTTTCCTGCAACTCTATCTTGGTATAACACATTCTTCAAATGCTCTTCCCATCTCTTTTTACCCTTTTCCTTATCCCTAATTGTGGTCCCGCTCCTATCTTTAACTGGGACAAGTCCAGATTGACTACTCCCTTTCAATTTGTTAATATACCAGTGCAATATTTTGCTATTATGCCGTCTGGCTGCATCGTCGAGATCCTCGGAAATTTTAGCCATGGCCTCCATTTGACACCTCCTTAGTTCATATATTAAGCCACTTACTTTAGCTTCCTTTTGTTTTCAAATGATTTATCACTCAGACAAGTCTTGTACAAGAACCTTCTCCTCTCGATTAAACATAAAGCTTTTATACTAATATTCCTAGTTGCGGTCCAAACTTTCTTCCCTAAGACACCATCATCAACTTCACAAATTGATTCCCTAAAGCTATTCCATCCATCTTCCATATTATCCAATTTTAAACTCACCAGTTTAGTAGTCAACTGTTCCTGGAAAGTTTCTCTCAAAATTTTCATTCTGAAGTCTACCAGTATCATAAATTCCGCGGAGGTAGTTACCTTCCCGAAATTTCAGCTTTAAATTAACCCTTGACACTACAAGATGGTAATCTTTACTTTTAACATCAATAACAGCATTCTTGTATGCCCTAGTATCTTGTATTGATCTTCCCAGCCTTCAGTTTTCACTAACATAATCAATCAGATTTGCTGTCTTACCATCACGTGATTACCTGGGCTATTCTGGTAATATTGTATTCTGGTAATATTGGTAATATTGTATATCTGGTAATATTAGCATTCTGGTACCCAGAATGCTAATTTCTGAGCCATTTTACGACCAAACCCCGTATTAGTTATTACTAGATTGTTATACCTACAAAATTGCAACAGTCTGCAGCCATTGCTGTTTTCTTTTCCAAAACCAAATTTACCTAGGCTAGGAAACATTCCATTCCTATGTCTGCTGACCTCGACGTTAAAATCTCCTAATAAAAACAGCATATTTCTACATGGAACCCTGTCTATTTGCTCCTATAACTGTAGGTAAAATTCATCTAAGTCACTACTACCTTCGCGAGTCGGTTTTACAGGGGCATATACTACTATAATTGATATCCTGAACTCAGTTTTTCCGCTTTTTTTTCAAACAGTCTGAAAAACCTCGGCGATTTTCGGTAGAAAATCGGTAGATGGCTCTCAGGGTTCGGTAGAATTTTCAGTAGGACTGTTTTTTCATTTTGTATTGTTTTTGGAGGTGTTTGACGGATTTGCGAATAAAGTGCCACATTCTAAAAACTCAGAGAGCGTTTCTGGAAAGAAAAGCGGGATTTCACCGATCAAAATGGAGTTTGATGCTCCGTTTGTCGTTTTGCTATTCTGGTAAAAATGAGGTAGGAAAATGACAGACTGAAAAAGAAAACAACGAAAACTAAGGGCTTTTAAAACGGAGTTTTGCTCTAAAAATGAAAAAGAAAGGCTATACGCGAAGGAAATAAACAGCGAGATAAACGGCGAAAACGACCGCAGCTAATCTTTTTCTATCACATGGTTCTTTATGTGGACATTCCACTCAGATCACGCTGTAACTCAGCTGTAAAAGCAGAATGCGTTGAAATTTTGAATACTCCGCGCGCACAAAAAAAAAGGTATATTTACGCCGTCAACACCCTTCAAAAAATCTACAACAGTCATGAGCCATATCAAAAGCAAAGATTTACCACCGACACAAAGTAACATTTTCCAGGGGTTCAGAGTTTTCTGTAGATTTTTGGTAGGTTCGGGATCTTCTTTTTTTGTCGGGAGATGGATAGGGAATTCGGTAGATCTCCCGAGAAATCGGTAGAAGTGGAAACACTGCCTGAACTTTTTAGTCATAAAATGAGCGATTAGTATTCTAGTATTAATACCTTCCCAGCCTAAACAAGACTTAGCAGCTTCCGTATTCATCATGAGCCCTACTCCTTGTCTGTGTACCCCCTCCTTCCTGCCTGAGTAAACAAATTCTATATCACCTAATCATGCTTTTTACCCCTGGGATATGAGTTTCTGAAACTCCTAATAAGTCCAGTTCGAATCCTCTGAATTCACCGGTCAAAATGTCGATACGATAGTCATTTTTAACGTCGTAACATTCGAAGTTCCAATTTTCATATTCTTTAAATCATTGAAATTATTTCGGCCTCAGGAAAAGCAATAGTCCCGGATACCAGCATAGGATGGGGACCAACACATTTTCCAAAGTCTACACGGAAGCGCTTAAGCCACTTACTTTCATATAATTGCTTAATATTAAGGATCAAAGGAAATATAGAATCGAGAGGATTAAAGAAAAAAAAAATTCAAAGGATCTACAGACAATTACAAAAGATCACTAATTTTCCAAGTTTGGTGTTTTCCATGAACAAACTCTAAGTGTGTTGGGTTGGCATAAAATGCTAGCTTTTTGATAATTATTTTAATGATATTTTACTAGAAGTTTAATAGGAGTGAATTGGCAAAAAAGAAAAATTAAAGGCACCAATGAATTAGAACATGCATGATTTATGTATACTGGTTTAAGAAGGTACAGTTGAATCAGCAGTCACAATTTGTCGATAGGGAAGGAGCTTCAAAACAGAAAATTCTCCCTCCCAGGGATCATCAAGGTAAGTCCAGCATTGTAACACTTATTAAATATTATTAAATATTATCACAAAGTATATAATGTTATTATATATATATATATATATATTATAAAACATTATTAAATATATATAATAATATTATATTTAATATATATATATATATATATATATATATATATATATATATATATATATATATATATATATATATTAAATATAATTTAATATTTGCTAATCACCTTATTTGCTAATCACCTCAAACTTGCTCCTTCTTCTTTTCTTATTACTCTACTGGCATTTTTCAACCTTTTACTTACTACTGGTTTAGTACCATCGTCATTCTATATTGGCATAGTTACGCCTATTCCTAAGAGCGGGAAAAAAGACTTGTCATCTTGTAGTTCCTGGAGGCCAATTACTAGGGGTTCTATGATTGGGAAAGTGTTTGAGTTGTGTTTGAAGGATCTTCTTGGAATTCTTGACACTGGTTCTAATCAAGTTGGTTTCAAGAGAGGTTTGGGATGTGACCATGCCCATGCATCTTTCAGCAAAGTTATTGAAGAAGCGAGAATCTCTGGTCAACCGCTATACGCCCTCTTGATTGATATCAAAGGGGCCTTTGATAACATTTCTCATGCATCCGCTCTGCTCACTTTAATCCATGCTGGATTGCCCCTAGCTGTCATACGAGTCCTTCGCTCTTGGTATTCTGGTTTAAAGATCCGTATCTGTCCGAGTTCGTCTTCATCTCAGTCCAAATTAATTCAAGTGGGTAGAGGAATTAGACAAGGAGGAATTATTTCTCCTTATATATTCAATTCTTGTTTAGCTACTGCCCTTAATTCTCTTTCCTCGTCGTTTGTTTCATTATCTCGAAATCTGTCTTACATTGCATATGCTGATGACATTATCCTTCTAAGCCGGTCCAAGTCTAGTCTTGTTTCTAATTTTAATATTTTAATTAATTGTTTAAAAGGTTTGGGCCTTTCTATCAGTTTTGAAAAATGTCAATTTTTTGTTGTAAATTGTTTAGAGGATAATGTCAGGGCGACTCTCGATTGCGGCAATGGTGTTATTTTTCAGTCGTCGCCAATAGTCACTTATTTGGGATTACCTTATGCTGCTTCGAAAAGAGATTTCAAACCAGTCCTGGTTCAGCATGTTCAGATGAAACTACGCAAGGCATTTGGTCTTTTAATTCGTTTTCGGGGTCTTTACCGTCGGGACGTCCTTGGTCGTATGTATAGCGCTGTTGCTCTGCCTCACGTATTGTTCCCGTCCCTCCTCTTCCGAAATTTCAGACCTTCTGATCTTTCGCCCATTAAAGTTGCTTATTTTAAATTCTGTAAATTTTTACTTGGTTTCCCCCTTTCTTTTAGTAACACTGAGATTGTTTTAAAGCTTAATGTGAAGGATCCTGTAGTCTGTATAAACAAAAAATATAAAACATTTGAAGATAGGGCGAAAATTAGCCTTTTAGGCCACAATTTATTTCCGTTTTTTAGTAACAGTTCTGGCTCTTCATGATTTATAGGCTAATCTATTTAGCAAGTGTTTTTTTTTTTTTAAGTGTTCGATCAATATTTGATAGGTTTTGATTGTAAGTGTTATCAGTTGTTTTTTCTTTATATTATATTGTAGCGTACTCCTCATTTTTTGAGGGAAATAAAGAAAATAAATAAATAAATAAATAAATTAAGTATTATTACTTATTAAATATACATAGTAGAAAGAAATTCAGAGCCTAAAAGGTACATGTGGGAACATGCTATTTAATATAGCTTTAGTGTTATTCCATAAAAAGGTACTGTAAACGAGATGGTTTGCTCAAACTTTAACAAGATTATTGTTGTTAATCTAATCAAAATCCAACTACTTTACAAAATATTTTATCCATTGAAGCTTATGGGGCAATCTTTTCATTTCTAAAAATATATATATAAAATATATATAAAAATATAACATTTCTAAAATTAGAATACTAACCTCCTGATACGTTAGACCTAACAAGAAGTTAACTTAGTAGTGTCAATGTGGCAAGGGCTTAGATCTGCCCTCCTCCCCCCCATAGATTTTGAGAAATAGCTTTTAGGGAATTTTCATTGAAAAATACCTCTTTTTTGGTATTCTCATAAAAAAAAAAAACGGTAAAAACGACAAATATACACACCCTCCACACCCAAATTTTTATGAATTAACGATTCTAGATAAACCAACCTCCAGCTTAGCAAATAGTCGACGTTATAATTAAAGATCTTTCTAATAGTTCAAAACTAACCTCCGGGCAAAAACTCCATGATGAGATACAAATTGATAGGATCCTGAAAAAGAAAAAGAAAAATTATAATCAGTCATGATAAAAGCGAAAAAAAATCGGTTGTTATTTGCCAGCGTTTAAAATTGAGTGACAATACTTAAAAATTAGCAAAAATGCCACATCTGTAGACACTATAGGGTATTCCTTTACTATAGCCAAACAAATCTTTTTCGACATATTTCTATGAAGATATTATTTGCCAGAGTTTTAAATTGAGTGACACTGTTTAAAAATTAGCAGGAATCAATGCCTCATCTGTTGACACTATAGAGTATTCCTTTACTATAGCCAAACAAGTCTATTTCGACATGTTTGTATGAAGATATTATTTGCCCAAGTTTTAAATTGAGTGACACTGTTTAAAAATTAGCTGGAATCAAGACCCCATCTGTTGACACTATAGAGCATTCCTTTACTATAGCCAAACAAATCTTTTTCGACATGTTTTTATGAAGATTTCTTTTCATGAGTGACATCAGAATTTAAAATAAAAACAATTCATGTAGTCATTTTCTGTCGAACGTAGTAGGTATGCAGAAGAAAACTTTTCAAAAATTGGTACAATTTTGTGGAGACTTGGCATGAAAGGTTTTTTTTTCTCAATACTTTACATTACAAAGAATAACAAAACGATAGTGATGATTCACACTCGATGCAGACCTCCACAAAAGAAGAAAAAGCACTAACAAGACTATTAGAAAGTCTATCCCAAAAACACTGTCGGATCCAAAATCCTAAATCCAGCACTGGCAATTTAATTCTGCACGCTTTCTATAGCCTATTTAAGATGATTTTTCTTTGTCCTGGTGATAACCCTGGATGTAAATTGTAAAGAAAAGCTACTTCTCAAGTTTTCTTCTAGACATCTATTGCAAATCATGCCGTTAGCAATCATAGATACAATTGCATTTGTATAACCTTTTGCTATCCCCACTTAGTTTGAGCTCAAAATGCTTTTGTCATTTCTTTATATGTTTCTTACATCAAAATATTAGATGCATGTCAGAACTACTATGGTATCAAACTCCTTTTAAGATACAAACAACCTTAAAAACACAATCTTTTTAAAATGGTTGTAAAATTTTCTTCTATCTACTTGACCAGTATAAAAATACATCGCATTTCATCTACAAGAGAATTAAAGCAGGAATCTAAATAACGCTCCTACTGTTGAGCAGTGGGAGCAAGGAAGTCATCAGGACATTTTACCAGAGGTAATTTTTTCATAAATTAAAGTACTTTAAATACGAAGTACTTCAAAGTACTTTAAATACAACAATTGGTAGCAATACCTTTATTAAAATAAAAATAGCAAGGTTTTAAGGACATTTGAGGACAAAGTTGGCAAATATAAAGGGGCATAGGTCTTAAAGTTGAGTTATTTCTTGTCTTTTCTCACGATAACAAGGGAAGGGGTGCTACCCCCTCATTCCCCCCTGGTGGAGATGTGTGTGGGAGCAACGCTCTTCGACAAAGTGTGGTCTCTCAAAAATGCTTTTTTTTAATTAGCCAAAATTTTGTAAAAACTTCCTGTCGTCAAATTTCCATAACTTGGAATTTCTTTTCGCATTTTATCAAATTTTCAGAACTAGTTTGCGTCAAATTTACGGCGAATAACTATTTACGTAAATTTCCCAGAACGTCTTTCCAGAGCTGCATCTTTTATATAAAATTGCACATGAGCTGGATGACAACCAACGGTGCGAATAGGCAACTATTGCCCATAACTACACCCTGCAAGCTTGGGGAAGGCGTCGTTTGAGAGATGTAAAAACACATCCTCGGGGAAAATAAAAATAGTGGCTTAAAATATACTTTTATCTTCATTGGATCCCCTCCCCCTAAGGAGTCAGAACTGTTTGCACACCTGACAAAGATATGTGGAATCACGATTATCCTGTAGAGTCAATAAATAGCTAAATCAATGTAAACTATATCTAAGACAGGATAAATTACTAGGGTGGGGTCCACACACAGCACCCTATCTCTCCATAAATAGCTGCCTTCAGATACTACATAATAATTTCAAAATTTCTAAGATGACTAAATCCTTTGAAGCCATTTTGCTATTGTTTTAGTTTGAAAACTGACCTAACCTTGTTTTTCAATACAATTGAATTTAATTCACAAAAACATACAAACAATATTTGTTAGAATCAGGATCATACCCAAACCATATCCTCCATAATAGTCTAATCATGTTTACGATTTTACCAATAGTTTCTACATCTCTAAGAAAATGTTTCAAAAGATTTAGATACAGAATTAATTGACTTTGCTTTAGATTTTCATTTCAATGATCGTTTCTTACCTGAAAAGAGTAGTACATCTTAACAACCCATGTGTGGTCAGCCTCAGCTAATACCTCTCTCTCTGCCCTGACATGAGCTACTTGTTCTTTTTGAAGCATGTCAGCTTTTCTCAATATTTTCATTGCATATACATGACCTGTATCTTTCTTTTGAACTAGACGGACTTCGCCAAATGCACCACGTCCTATAACCTGGAAAAAATAATCTATAAAAAATTAAAAAGATAATTTAGTAAATCAATTTGATTAAATAACCAAGATTCCACTTTTAATATACCAATCGAAGGACTGCCATCATAGAAAGCACTTTGTACTAGAAACTGGTTTTAGACGTTTATCCCTCCCCCTGGGAAAAATGAGGCTTTCCGAATCTGAGGGTTTTATTTGAGTTTCGTTTTCTAATTTCCACAGGGGGAAGGAATTTTGGTAATTGTGTATTGTACGCCACTTACTCTAGTTAACACTGTGGTAAAACTCGAGAACAAACTGGTTTCTTTGTTAGTTATTTTCAGTTTAGCGCGAGACGAGATAAAGACAAGTGACAGAATATATGGGAAAGATATAATTTGGGCTATAGATTTGTACATAAGGGAGTGGGGGGCAAAGTATTTGGAAAGTTTGTAGTCAGAAAACAATTCTTTCTTCATAATTTGCAGAATAATTGTACCAAACACATTTTGCCTGTATACCCGCTATACACCCCCCCCCCCAAATATACAAACCTATAGTCCAAATTTGTTTCTAAAGCAACGAAGAAACTACCGAAAAAACCGGTTTGTTCTCGAGTTTTACACAGCGTAAACTTGAGTGAGTGGTGCATAATACACGAGTTGACTTCTTTCCCCATACAGAAATTAAAAGAACAAAACTCGAATAAAATTCTCAAATTTGGAAAGCCTTACTTTCTACGGGGGATATTTAACGGGGATATTTTCGCGGGGATGGGTAAGCACAGGCCAACACATACAACATTCTTTGCTGTCCCATTGTCTTTGCATATAAATAGATTGTCAGGTTTACCGACTCTTGAACATGCAACATATAATGGTCCATGGGAAAACAATCTGAATTCAGATCTATACCTCATGATTCTAATGATTGCCCTTGAGCTTTGTTGATGGTGATTGCTAATCGACCATTCCCTGTCCCGGTGTCCCGGTCGTCATTTATATCCCCCTGTTTCCCCCGGTGTCCCCGTTGTAGTTGTGTCCCTGTGTCCCGGTCGTCATTTATATTCCCTGTGTCCCGGTCGTCATTTGTATCCCGGTGTCCCGGTCTGTATATACATTCGTTTTTTAGTTTTGTTTTTCTCCTTTATTTTTTTCCTTTTTTTGGTTTTTACCTTTATTTTAGCTTATTTTTCAGTTTTTTCCTTTTTTTTAGTTTTTAGTTTTTTTAGTTTTTTACATTTTTTTAGTTTTTTTAGTTTTTTAGCTTTTTTATTTTTTTTATTAGTTTTTAGTTTTTTTTTGTAGTTTTTGCCTTTTTTTAGTTTTTTAGCTTTTTTATTAGTTTTTAGTTTTTTTTGTAGTTTTTGCCTTTTTTTAGTTTTTTTCTTTTTAGTTTTTTTGTAGTTTTTACCTTCTTTTTAGTTTTGTTAGTTTTTTTTTTTTACTTATGTCCTGGTCGTCATTTATACTCCCTGTGTCCCGGTGCTTTGTTGATTGCTAATCGAACATTCCTTTTGTCCTGGTCGCTTTCTCTTTGAGTGTCGTCATTTATTTTTTTCTTTTTTAGTTCTTTTAGTTTTTACCTTTTTTAGTTTTTTTTTAGTTTTTTAGATTAAAATTTTTTTTAGTTTTTTCCTTTTTTTCTTTTTAGTTTTTTATTGGTTTTTACCTTTATTTTAGCTTATTTTTCAGTTTTTTCCTTTTTTTTAGTTTTTTCAGTTTTTTTTTTAGTTTTTTTAGTTTTTTACCTTTTTTTAGTTTTTTTAGTTTTTTTAGTTTTTTTAGTTTTTTAGCTTTTTTATTTTTTTATTAGTTTTTAGTTTTTTTGTAGTTTTTGCCTTTTTTTTTAGTTTTTTAGCTTTTTTATTAGTTTTTAGTTTTTTTTGCAGTTTTTGCCTTTTTTTAGTTTTTTTAGTTTTTTAGCTTTTTTATTTTTTTTATTAGTTTTTAGTTTTTTTTGTAGTTTTTGCCTTTTTTTAGTTTTTTCAGTTTTCAGTTTTGTCACCTGATCCAGTTTTTTCAGGTGACGTCACCTGATCCACAGATCCACACACAGACAACTTATTTTTATATATATAGATTTTACATTATATATTCAATGTTATATATTAAATATATTATTATTATATATTAAATATAAATATATTAAATAAACATAATGTTATCCAGCAAAAGCTACAGGCCAGAGACAAATTTGTCTGCTTTTCAAAAAAATGAGGAAACATCCCCAAAACAACAAGGGATCATAATAGAAATCTCATCATCAAATTCAGCATGTAAGAGAACCATACTCTTGACGTTTTCGAGCTCCTATATACAGAAATGTGCAATTTTTAAAAATCACGGATGCGTGTTGATTCGTTTTATTTATTTTATTAATCCATGGGTGATTGTATGGAATCGATAGTCATAGGAGATCGGGAGAGGGCTAATTGGGAATGGAATTCAAAAGTTTTGGTACCATTTTTAAGCGACCATAAAAACTAGAGCAAATAGCCCGAGCTCTCAAGCTCAGGGGAGAACCCCTTGCTCCCTAGGGATAGGGATTTACGATAAACAATTTCCCCATAGTTCACATATGGTATTTGTTATGGAAAACATACGGAAATCTTATGGGGGAATTTTCTGCGGTTTGGATTTTCCACAGGGAGAATTTTCTGGGGAGAGAAAGTTTCCAGAGGAGATTTTTTTAGGGAAAATTATTACACAGGAGGACCAGACGTCATTTGAAAAACAATAAGAAATTAAATGCAAATAAAACGAGCCTTTTCAATAAAATGTAAGGAGCGTTTATTAATTAAGAGAAATTATTTCATATATTTCATACATTTTGCCTGTATACCCGCTATACACCCCCCCCCCAAATATACAAACCTATAGTCCAAATTTGTTTCTAAAGCAACGAAGAAACTACCGAAAAAACCGGTTTGTTCTCGAGTTTTACACAGCGTAAACTTGAGTGAGTGGTGCATAATACACGAGTTGACTTCTTTCCCCATACAGAAATTAAAAGAACAAAACTCGAATAAAATTCTCAAATTTGGAAAGCCTTACTTTCTACGGGGGATATTTAACGGGGGTATTTTCGCGGGGATGGGTAAGCACAGGCCACCCTAGAAGCTCTAAGTTACAATTAGTGATAACTAAAATATGGGCTTGGGCGGGGGGCTAAAATGACATCATTTCCAACCCCCCTCCCTTTTCTGACGACCCTCACCACATGTTACGCAACTTATATTATTAACAGATGGCCTACAAACACAAATATTATGGGGGAACTTTTGATAATAAACAATCTTCAATATTCGATCTTTACTTCCAAACAGTTTGAGGTAGAGTTACTGTACTTATCCTACTGTATGTAAGGAGTGACTCGGCTCAATAGTAACCAAGACTCTATAAAAAACCAGCTTTTATTATTCTTTTAAATATATATAATGTAAAATATAAATATATTTTACATTATATATTCAATATTATATATTAAATATATTATTATTATATATTAAATATAAATATATTAAATAAACATAATGTTACCCAGCAAAAGCTACAGGCCAGAGACAAATTTGTGTGCTTTTCAAAAAAATGAGGAAACATCCCCAAAACAACAAGGGATCATAATGGAAATCTCATCATCAAATTCAGCATGTAAGAGAACCATACTCTTGACGTTTTCGAGCTCCTATATACAGAAATGTGCAATTTTTAAAAATCACGGATGCGTGTTGATTCGTTTTATTTATTTTATTAATCCAGGGGTGATTGTATGGAATCGATAGTCATAGGAGATCGGGAGAGGGCTAATTGGGAATGGAATTCAAAAGTTTTGGTACCATTTTTAAGCGACCATAAAAACTAGAGCAAATAGCCCGAGCTCTCAAGCTCAGGGGAGAACCCCTTGCTCCCTAGGGATAGGGATTTACGATAAACAATTTCCCCATAGTTCACATATGGTATTTGTTATGGAAAACATACAGAAATCTTATGGGGGAATTTTCTGCGGTTTGGATTTTCCACAGGGAGAATTTTCTGGGGAGAGAAAGTTTCCAGAGGAGATTTTTTTAGGGAAAATTATTACACAGGAGGACCAGACGTCATTTGAAAAACAATAAGAAATTAAATGCAAATAAAACGAGCCTTTTCAATAAAATGTAAGGAGCGTTTATTAATTAAGAGAAATTATTCCATATAAGAAGGTGGCTCCCCCTTCCTCAACCTTCGCTCTTTATGCTAAAGATTGACTTTTTGTCTCAATTCTTTAAGAAAGACCTTTGTGGATTGCTAATTTTATATGTATTCTTACGGTTTGTAATTTTTTTTTATAATTCATCCCAAGCATCCTTTAATGGCCTCATAGTCCTTTATAACCCTCTATAACCTCATATAACCCTCTACTTTATAATATGCGGCAATCATTAATGAATCATATTTCTGTGTTATTTCTCATTTTTATCTGTTTTGGAATAAGGTTTCATCAACAAATACGTTATTTCTAGCATAGCCTAAGGTAGTTCATGATGAATTGTTAAAAAATGGGACAAACTATAAAAATTGGATATAAAAACGATCAATCTAAAGTGTCTCTCTTTTTGTTCTCCTTTTGAGGAGCCGCTATTCTACACCTTTACCTGTTTTCTGAGCTGAGAACACAGCATAAATATTAGCACAGCATAGCAGAGAGTACCTACACCGTGTCTGAAAGTAGCCAATTATTTAGGCGGATTGCTTCTGAATTTATCTGGAGCAAGCGCTGATTAGGGACTATTCAACCGGAATCAGCTGATATCCATATTAAGATGACCCTCCCTCGAAAAAAAAGCCCCAAAATAAGCGGCCACGATCTCGTCTAAATCTGATCATAGGATTGCCAGTGACAATCTGGTTTTTGGAATTCGATACTAGATACTTTTTCGATACTTCGAATTTATATTCGATTTTATATTCGATACTTTTGGAATTTGTTTGGAAAAAAACAAACAAAAAATCCTTTCCCATAATTGACAGATTTCCCTACAATATTAAAATATTTTACTACCACAGATTGTCTCCATAAGTCTAAACTGTGAATAATTTACTGAGTTTAAAGTATTATTGGCTTGACAGGTGTAATAAGCTAGTGCAAAATCTTACCCAATCCTCACTCTTTAAACTGAGGTCTTGAAGTTCTTTAAAATACTTCTCATTCAAATTCAACGGCCCTTGTGTTTGAGTAGCCTTTCTTAAAGAATTGTGACAAAATGCCAAACTTTAGCGTAAAAAGCGAGAATTGAGGATGGAGCACTCCCTTTCATATATGGAATAAGTTGCTGTTTTTCAAATTATACCAAAAAATCGCTTTCCCATCCCACTTCGTACATTTACCCTGAAAAATTCCCTCCGAATAAAAAAATATTGCATATTAAAAATTAAAAAAAAATACTCAATGTAAAGAATGGGCAAATTATTTTGCTTACAGCCTTTTCCCCAGGGACTAATTGGGTTTATATTATCCCCAAAAGCATGGTTCTTGGACCTTTCAACTATGCTAAATCAAAAGTCTATCCCAAAATTTTGATCAGGTATCTGTGGGGGGGAGGACGTGGGAGGGGAGAGGCAGTAGCCCTTTATTCTTTTGGGTCACTTACACAGGGCACTAGAACTTTTTACTTTCGCTTGATTGAGCCTTTTCCCAATCTTCTAGGACCAATAGTTCAATTCACACACCCTTGGGAAAACGCACAAATAAACACATCATTAGTGGGGTTCATGGATACTCTCAATCTAAAGATGTTAGTTTCATTATGATGACTTGGCTTAATGGGAGTGTTTGTCCATTTTTAACGAGAATGAGACGAAATTTCTCAGATCGTAGCTTCGGATGGGTCAGGATTGCCAAAACTTTTTGGAACTAAAGTGTCAAATTCAGCAAAAAAGGGATACTTTTAGTGTCCTCCTAGAAAATTAGCCAATATACTTTAAAAGTTGACAAAAAAGGCTTTAAATGGTTTTCTCGCAACCCCAGGGCCAGACATACGTTCTTCTTATCCAAGCAAAAGCAAAGCGGTTCTTCAGATAAGTAAAATCACATGTAAACCTCAAACCGCCTAATACGCAAAGAAGAAAAAGAATTCAGGACAATTTCTCGGGTTCTCTCGAACCTTCGGTTGTACTAGTTATTCTTCTTCCGAAAACTCAGCAAAGTCCTGTTTTTATTATGGCGTTTCCCGGCACCAGAGCCGGCTTTGCCGCTTTTTGGACAACGGTTTTCCTTTTTGTCGTTTCTGGCAAAAAATTCAAAAGTGCAGTCTTATTTCAGGAACTCATTTGTGCTGCGTTTGCGGTGTTAGAGGAACGTAAAGAAAAGTTGGAGTACAACTAAGATGAATGAAAAAACGTGTTGTTTAGTTTTTTACGTTTTCAGCCAAAATGTCTACTCTGTACAGCGAGAAAACGAAAACGGCGATAAAACCTGTCTTGACTATGAGCCTCCCCAGTTGTCTTAGCCGGAAAACGCCATAATGAAGACAGGGCTTAGAAGATTTGCACCAGCAGACCACAGACACGATGTATGTTGCTGCCGACACGGCTTAATTGCCCTCGTTCCCTTTTTCCTTCACTAGCACATCAGATCTTCTGCAAAATTTTGTCAACCATTTCCCGCAGACTGATATCGAAAAGCGAGTGAAACGCGCTTGGCTTGGGACGTGCTTCACATCCTTTCCACCTGGCTTTCGCCAACACGTTTGGTAACGCTGCTCTCGCAAGAATACACAACCACGGCGTTATTTCATCCAAACATTAATGTTTTCATGAGATCAATTGACTAAGAGATCAAACTTGATAAGGAGAGAAATAATGACAAGACAAATATCACTTGTTCTGTATAAAGCTAATTTAATCTTCAAAAAACAAAGAAATGTCAGATTCTTTGCAAATAGTGACAAGACAAATATCACATGTGCTTAATCAAATGTTGAAAAAAAACGAAGAAAAAGCAAAGAAAACCAAAGAAAAGGCTTTTTGGTGTCAATAATAGCTATGGTTTTTGAGGACCGTTTCTCTCTGCCTACTCTCTTTCTTCTGAGAAGAGGTTGACGGCGTCTGTAAAGACAATGGAATTTAATGGGCTTATTTAATCGCAATCCTTTTCACCAAAAGCAGAATGGTGCACAACAAATTTCTAGGCAAATCCGAAATATTTTGCGCTATGCCTTTGCCATCATCGCGGCTCAAGACGGACCAAACCAAAAAATCTAGACAGCCTGAAGAGACCTTTATAAGGGAAAGACTGTGCTGGATTTTACATACGGTGCATTTCATGTTATGAAGGCTTACAAAAAGTGAGCAGATACAGAATGAATCGGATTCCAATTCAGAAGCGTTATACAGAGGTCCAGCTGGGTTGGTTTCAATAATAGTCTTCTGTTTCTTCTCTAAACAGTCCACCAGGTTACAGCATGTAAAACAAAACATTTTTCACTGCCATTCTTGCATCCTTTCATCACTTTAGGCAAAAAGCACATTTCGTTAATTAGCGCTTAGCACACTGGATGTGATGTTCAGTCTATGACAGTATTATATGATCTTGACAGTTACCAGATAATCTTCTAGTGGGTTAGACTGTATATATATGGGACAGGGTCCACCCTCTCAAATGCATGTGAACCTGAACTGCATATTTACCAAAAGCCCAACGTCTTAAGTCAGAAAATCAACTGAGGTTCACCCTCGTCCAAAAAATGATTAAGCAGTAGCAAATCAGATCAGGATCAGATAGTTTGCTACTAACTACTATCCAGGCCGCACCTCTGCATACTCCTGTAGACTAGAAGTAATAAAACACCTTAATCTTCTACTTTTCAGCAGTTAAAGGCTAGCTTCAGTTTTTTATTCAGTTTTTTTTTCTAAACTCTCTTGAGCAGGTCACATGTTTCACCACGTTTGAATTTTCGCGCTTTTGAAAAGGAAAGTAGTGTGGATCCGATAAAAAAAAAAAAAAACTTAAGACCAAAACGAACCTGAAAAGCACAAAGCACAAATTAAAAGCAGTTGTAGTTAAGAAAAAACTGAAAATAAACACATGTGGTATTGATTTTGAAAAAATGCCAAAAAGTGTCCTTTTTTTCAAAAAGTGGCCTTTTTTCACCCAATAGTGGCACAGTGTCACCCAGAGTGAAAAAGTGTCAAAAAAGCACTAAAAGTGTCCCTTTGGCAACCCTGGGATGGGTAACATTAAACTTTATTAATTTTCTATATTTGGAATCAAACAGTTCGTGGTAGCGAATTGTAGACAAGGAGCGACGCGGCTCAACAGTAACCGAATCTCTAAGCAAAGTCTTGATAACAACAGAAAAATCAAAAGAATAGAATTATGATGTTGATCCAAAATATATATAGTTAATTAAGTTTAATACCCGTCAAAAGTCAGGAGGAACAGAAAATTTGCTCAATCTTTGAGAAAGGGGAGAAACAGCCCTAAAACATCAAGTGGATCTTAATGAAAATCATAGCATCAGATGGAGTACATTAGAGAACCCAACTAAACAGGTTTCAAGCTCTTATATACTAAAATGCGGAATTATGCATTTTTTGCCAGAAGAAAGATCCCGGATGCGTTTTTTCTTAAATGTTTAATAAAATGTTAAAAGAACCGATGATCCAAGAAGATCGGAAAAGGGCCCATTTGATCTGAAATCAAAAGCTATAGTGGCCTTTTTAAGGGACCAAAAGATTAGAGGGCAGTTCATCCCTGTTCAACGCCCTTTTTTCTTCAGAGTCACCTGACCAAATTTTGAGATAGCCACGTTGTTCAGCATAGTTGAAATGTTGAACTATGCCTTTGGGGATAATGTGACCTCTTACAGTCCCCTGAGAAAATACTCAAAACTACCGAAAGAATGGCTTCCGCCAAAAAGAATACCAATTCATTAACGCTCAATTCATTCCAAATTTCATAGTTAATATTGCAAAGAAATCACTGCACGAAACAAAAGCTGGCTGAACATTCAGACTGAATCTTCCAATTTTGTCCAAAATTTAAGCTGCAATCCAGAATTTTAGGTCCAAAGAATAAAACATGTCAATTAAAAAAGAAATAGAAATTAACTAAAAAGTAAGCTCTCGAAAAGATTTCAGCTGCAAGCTTAGAAATCAGATATTACTATGGATGAATTAATTCACAATTATTACAAATAACTTTAAAGTTATTATAGCTTTCAAAGTTATTTACAGTTAGAAAAGGGTTTAAGGGACAGGTACCCCACCTTATATTCTGGTTAGGCCTGGGCATGATTTAAAACAATAAGAAATTAAATCAAAACAACAGAACACTTTTTTTCAATTGAAAGTAAAGAACTTCCAACAGAAATTATTCTTTATACGAGAGGAACTACCACCTCCTTAATT
Source organism: Artemia franciscana (assembly GCF_032884065.1). Classification (NCBI taxonomy): domain Eukaryota; kingdom Metazoa; phylum Arthropoda; class Branchiopoda; order Anostraca; family Artemiidae; genus Artemia; species Artemia franciscana. The sequence goes on from NC_088864.1 coordinate 51,185,435, forward strand.
CTTGCTCTTTACTATGAAGTTTGATGTTCTGTCCAAATTCTTAAGGAACATTTACTGAAATACAAGGGCCAGTTCTTACAGTTATAAATAAAAAAAACAAGTTTTTTTTTTAAATGAAAGTATGGAGCGACATTAAAACTTAAATCGAACAGAAATTACTCCGTATATAAAAGGGGCTTTTTCTCCTCAACGCTCCGCTCTTTACGCTAAAGTTTGACTCTTTCTCTTAACTCTAATTTTTAAAACAGTAAAAACTTTAGCGTAAAGAGCGGGGCGTTGAGGAGAAAAAGCCCCTTTCATATACGGAGTAATTTCTGTTCGTTTTAAGTTTTAATGTCGCTCCTTACTTTCATTTAAAAGAACTTTGTTTTTATTTAATTTCTGGATGTTTTTGAATTAATGCATGTTCTGATCTTGGCTCTCCACACATAAATAATTAAAACGTAATTTGCATATTAATTTTTTGTTTGGCTAAACGGCTTTCTCTTAATTTAATCGGAAGATTTTTAGAAAAAAGAAGCGAGGGAGGAGGCCTAGTTGCCCACCAATTTTTTAATTACTTAAAAAGGTAACTTAAATTTTTCACGAGTTTTCATTAGTAAAAAATATACGTAACTTACGAATTAACTTACGTAACGAACTTCAATATTCGTATGTTTTTATTGCGTATATGAGGGGGTTCACTCCTCGTCGATACCTTGCTCTTTACACTAAAGCTTAAATTTTGTCCCAAGTCCTTAAGAATGAACCCTGAACCACAAAGACCGTAGAATAAACAGTAGAAATTACAAAAACAGTAGAAGATACTTTAGCGTAAAGAGCGAGGTATTACGAGGAGGTAAACCCTTCATATGCGTAACAATTTCTGTTCGTTTTAAGTTTTAATGCTGCTCCTCACTTTCAGTAGAAAAAACTTTTCATATTTATTTTTTCACTGTTTTATTTTTTAAATAATGCTAGAAAATCCTGCGCCCCCTTCATTGAAAATCTCTTCCCCCATGAGAAGTTCCTCCCACGTAACCCCCCTCAACTCTCCCCCTGAACCCAAAAAATCCCCCTGAAAAAGTCTGTACATTTCCCAGTAACCATTACTATATGCAAACACTGGTCAAAGTTTGTAAGTTGCAGCCCCTCCCACGGGGACTGCGGGGGAGTAAGTCGTCCCCAAAGACATGGTTATTAGGTTTTTCGACTATGGTGAATAAAATGGGTGTCTCAGAATTTTGATCCGGTGACTTTGGGGAAAACATGAGCGTGGGAGGGGGCCTATGTCCCCTCCAATTTTTTGGTCACTTAAAAAGGGCACTAGAACTTTTAATTTCCGTTAGAATGAGCCCTTTTGCGACATTCTAGGACCACGGATTCGATACGATCACCCCCCGGGAAAAAAACAAACAGAAAAAAAAAACAAAAAACAAATAAACACGCATCCGTGATTTGTCTTCTGGCAAAAACTGCGAAATTCCAAATTTTTTTAGATAAGAGCTTGAATCTTCTATAATAGGGTTCTCTGATACGCTGAATCTGATGGTGTGATTTTCGTTAAGATTGTATGACTTTTAGGGGGTGTTTCCGCCTATTTTCTAAAATATGGCAAATTTTCTTAGGTTCGTAACTCTTAATGGTTAAGACTAATCTTGATGAAACTTATATATTTAAAATCAGCATTAGAATTCGATTCTTTTGATGTAACTATTGGTATCAAAATTCCATCTTTTAGAGTTTTGGTTACTATTGAGCGGGTCGCTCCTTACTACAGTTCGTTAACACAAACTATTTGATCTAAAGTTATTACATATATTACAATAGATGAATAAATGAAACTAAAACGGACATAAGTTGAGGTACCAAGGACATTAAAAATGAGATTGATTCTTCAAAATTCAAAAATAAAGTTTAGAAATTTAAACAGTCATATATTTATTGAAAAATTGGGAAAACACGAGAACATGTAGTTCTAACACTTAGCGTGCATCAAGTTTACATTAAAGAATCTACATGAAAATACCAGAAAATTAGCAAAAGAAAAAAATATAAATAAATCATGAAGATCTGGAATGTGCAACTTTTTTGTTGCACACTTCTTTCAAAATTTATATGCTCAGCATATCCTATTCCGGCCTTTACATACAGTACTTCTGTTTGTTTGGCCCTTATGTCCTGTTTAGCATACTGGCCTAAGAAAGAGAATGAACACAGGATGAGATGAAATGATAAGAGAGCTCTTAAGGTTCTGTTTACACCTCATATAACCTATGCTCATCTTCTGAAGAAGGCATGTTTGAACAGCCTAAATGGTAGACCTGAGACCCTTTCCATCAGCTTGCTGAAAGACCCTAATGAATTCCTAGGGTAAGAAACTACTCCCTCCCAACAACAACCTAATCAAGAGTCCCCTTACAAGAGATGAAGGCCTAAAGGTTCCTAGAATCATTATAATTTTCTGTGGAATGAGGAGGATTAAAAAGAGTTTATTTTATCCTTTGTACAGATGAAAATAAAAAAAAGAAATAAAAAGAAATGAAGGCGGTTCTGCAGCAAAACAAATTATTTATGGAGTTTTCTTTTTTAATTGTTACATTTTAGTATAAAACAGTAACCCTAACTTCCATACTTTTTCTGTAAGTACACTATGTTTTTTTGCAACCAATTTAGCTTGGTTAATCTTATATGCTATATGTTTTCAAAAATCAATCCTTTCTTTAATATTGTATATATAATGAGTTGGCTAAATTAATCTTTTATTTCAAGGTATTTAGTTAGATTTCAGTAAAGCACAAATAAAACTAACCTTTCAGGGAGTTCGAGTCATGACAATTGATTTGTGGCAAAAGTTTCTTGACATAAAATATTTGTTACAATTTTCTAGGTTTTACTATTTTAAAAAGGGTTTATTTTTGTCAAGATATTCTTGCTTTCAAATCATTTCTTTCAATTGCAATCGATGAAAAAACAATTGACCAGAAAAACCATTTAGTTTTCTGTAAAGCGCAAATAACATTCTGGCCTTCTAAGGGGTTTGAGGGTTGTAACATCATCTTTAACATCATTACAAATTGCAATTACTGCTAATTTTAAGCTTGGCTTCACGGTTTATTTTAATTTATATTCAATCTAAGTTTTATTTCTTCATTCATAATCATTCTTGCTCATTTTAAATTCTTTCTAATTCTGACAGAAAACGTTATCAATTTTAACTTAAGAGAATAAGCCACTTCTTATGCTAATTTAAGTTTATCATAAAATTGATATAGTAAAGACGCAAAAAAGGACAGGAAAATGAAAAAAAAATTACGTACCTTAAGTGGCTCAAAATCTGTAACACCAAGTCTCGACCTCTTTAACCTCAGAAATTCGGTTTCTTTAATTGCATGCTGCTGCCTCAACTCTGCTTTTTGAGGTTCTGTTAACTTCTCGTCCCTTAATGTTTCTTCCAGTTTTTCAAGCCTACAAAATGACAAAATTAAACAGCGTCACATACAAAAAGGGCAGATAACAAAAATAAATAGAGCCCTTAAAATAACAACACCAATACGCACAGATATACTTACATAGATGGGGAGGGAGCCTCTACACTAATCAAAAAATATCCTCAAAAGATCTTCTTAAAAATGTTTAAAATAAATGCCAAAGGGGAAAACCTTTTCTCAATCTTGGGAGCCCTAAAAAGTATTTTAATGACCTTTCTGAGAGATATCCCTGCTCAAGACTGAGATGCTGTAAAATTTTGCCTACTGATTCAAATACAAAAAAGTACATTTTGGTTGCACCCGTTTTTTTTAGATTCATTTGTTGGCAAGAAAAAGTAAATTCTGTAGCCTCATGTTTTATTGACCTTTTCACTGTGAAGTTGGACTTTTTTTCCCAAGACCATAAAAAAATTTCTGGAAAAAGAATGATATTTTCCTTGAAACAAAAATCAAAGAAAAAGAATGACAGTTTTCCTGGAAAACGAACAACCATCAACATTTTCACTATCTTTTGAGAACGACACACTTCACTGTCTTGAGAAATATATACTTACTTATTATAACATGCATTCGATATACCAAAAGACTACTTATGGTATCTGACAAGTGGTATTAGTTATCAATATTTCAAAAAGGCAGTAAAATTAACATAAGTAAAATAAACTATGGATATTTTTCTTGAACAATCAACAAGAAACTTTCAGTACAAATGATGATTGGAGAAACCAAAATTGAACAAGAAACTACACCAATACAAAGAGTAAAACCATAATATACAAACAAATAACTTAAAGAAAGCTAAGATTTGTTTTCATGATGTTAGATGGAAATTTCTGAATCCTTTAGAACCTTATAGATAACAATACAGTATAAATTGAGGTAAAAGAAACAACTTTGTTTGAACCTCATTTGTGATTAAATAAAAAAAAACAAGTTTTTTCAACTGAAAGTAAGGAGTGACATCAAAACTTAAAACGCACAGAAATTACTTCGTATATGAAAGAGGCTGCTTCCTCATCAACGCCCCGCTCTTTACGCTAAAGTTTGACTCTTTCTCTCAATTCTTCTTTCTAAAACAGTAAAAAACTTTAGCGTAAAGAGCGGGGCGTTGATGAGGAAGCAGCCTCTTTCATATACAAAGTAATTTCTGTGCGTTTTAAGTTTTGATGTCACTCCTTACTTTCAGTTGAAAAAACTTGTTTTTTTTATTTAATTTCTGAACGTTTTTGAATCAATGCATGTTTTGATTTTGGCTCTCCGCAGAGGAATAATCAAAACGAAATTTGCATATTTTTTTTTTTTGGCTCAATGGCTTTCTCATAATTTTGATCGAATGATTTTGAGAAAAAAAGAACGGGGGACGAAGCCTAGTTGCCCCCCGATTTTTTGGTTAATTAAAAAGGCAACTAGAACTTTTAATTTTTTACGAATCTTTTTATTGGTAAAAGATTTACGTAGCTTATAAATTAGCTTATGTAAAGAACTTTTTTATTCTCATGTTTTTATTACATATATGAGGGGATTCGCCCCATCGTCAGTACCTTGCTCTTTACACTAAAGCTTAAATTTTATCCCAATTCATTAAGAATGACCCCCTGAATCACAAAAGCCGTAGAATAAGTAGTTGAAATTACCGAAAATACTTTAGCGTAAAGAGCAAGGTATTAGAAGGAGGTGAGCCCCTCATAAGGGTAATAATTTCTGTTTGTTTTAAGTTTTATTGCTGTTCCTTACTTCCAGCTGAAAAAGCTTTTTCACTTTTAGTTGTTAATTGTTTTTTTTTAAATAATGCTAGTAAATCCTGCTCACCCTTCATGGAAATTTTCTTCTCCCATTACAAATTCTCGAAGGAAAGTTCCCCCAGCATATCCCCCTCTTCTCAACCCCTCCCCCAAACCAAAAAAATCCTCCTGAAAACGCCTGTATACTTCCCAATAACCATTACTATATGTAAGCACAGGTCAAAGTTTGTAACTTGTTGCCCCTCCCATGGGGACTGTGGGGGAGTAAGTCGTCCCCAAAGACATAGTTATAAGGTTTTTCGACTACGCTGAATAAAATGGCTATCTCAGAATTTCAATCCATTGACTTTGGGAAAATAATGAGCGTGGGAGGGGGCCTAGGTGCCCTCCAATTTTTTTGGTCACTTAAAAAGGGCACTAGAACTTTTCATTTCCGTTAGAATGAGCTCTCTTGCAACATTCTAGGACAACTGGGTCAATAGGATCACCCCTGGAAAAAAAAAACAAAACAAAAAAACAAATAAACACGCATCCGTGATCTGCCTTCTGGCAAAAAATGCAAAATTCCACATTTTTGTAGATAGGAGCTCGAAACTTCTACAGTAGGGTTGTCTGATACGCTGAATCTGATGGTGTGATTTTCGTTAAGATTCTATGACTTTTAGGGGGCGTTTCCCCCTATTTTCTAAAATAACCCAAATTTTCTCAGGCTCGTAACTTTTGATGGGTAAGACTAAACTTGATGAAACTTATATATTTAAAACCAGCATTAAAATGCGATTCTTTTGATGTAGCTATTGGTATCAAAATTCCATTTTTTAGAGTTTAGGTTACTATTGAGCCGGGTCACTCCTTACTACAGTTCATTACCACGAACTGTTTGATGTAGGCTAGTTGTATTTATGAAAGTTTATCATTTCTATCAGAAAGTTTGTCTAAGTTTATAAAATGTTTAAGACTCTGGGTCCATCCTTGGAATATTGATTCACTTAATTCTTCTTCTTTCCGAAATAACCAAAGCCCTTCATCAAGAATTTTACTGATGAGTTTACTACCTACCCTACATCTTATGGCTCTTTGTCTGAATGACTTTATGATAATCCCCAAAATGCATTTGTTTCAAGTTACCAAGTAATGGAAAATCAATTACACCAACAGCGAGCAAGTAATACAGAAGAAGAGGGGTATTAAGAGGGGTAAGTATTATCAGGAGCTTTGTTTTAAGATTTAAATAGAAATAATTCCTGTTTTTTTCATTTTTGTAATTCTTAAAATATACTTTTTTTGTCTTTTCTCCTCCCTGCCAGTGTCCATGGCCTAAATTGATTATACTTGCGCCAAGAGTGTGATTAAGTTAAAGTAATTTATGGCCAAATGGGTTACTGTCTACCTGACACTGTCTTATCTAATTTAAGGAGCTTAAATTATCTTATAAGTCTATCTTATAAGTATATTATCTTTGTCTTATCTTATTTAAGGAGCTACCACCTCCTTAACTCTTTCTCTTTACTCTGAAGTTTGACGTTTTGTCCAAATAGAGCACACTTGTGAAAAAGAGCTAGACATTTTCTAAGATTTCTTAGAAAAGATTTCTAAGACAAATACTGTTTTCCAACCTGTTGGCACTTCCTTGGTACATAGGGAGATTTTGAATAGGCTAATAGGGAGAATGGCCTGGCAATGTCTTCAGCAGCTTCTTTTATAAGACATGGATGTAAACTATCTGACCCAACTGATTTGTTGATAACTAGCAATTTAAACTGTTTGATGATATTTGAACTAGCCTATAAATCTTAATGGGCTCTATTGGATGGTGGATCAGTGTGAGTTCAAGATTGGGAAGGTCTGTATCTAATGTGCTGCTAAAAACAGACAGAAACTGGCAGTTCAATTCATTTGCAATTTTGTTGACATTTATTAGTTCAGCTCCTGAAGCAGTTAGTTTAGATATCAATTGCCAACCTGGACTTTTACACATAACAACACATTGCCAAAATTTCTTTGGATTAAAATGTTAATACTCTACATATAAATATTTATCAAGTCAACTAGTTTATAAATAACAGGAATCCCTAAAACTAGAATTTTAATACATTTTAATCAAAATGATTGTCTGAGATAGGCTAGCTGCTATGACTGTCCAAGTGCTAGCTTAGCAGCATAACCCTAGTCTGTGTTCAAGTGTGATGATTTAGTCATTAGCATACAGCCTATTCATTGAAATTTAATCTTTACCTTTGCTTCCTTTCCTTGTGCTGATTTATCAAATTAATGTAAAATGTTTCAATGCTTAATTTAGCTTTCATAGCTTTGTCACTTGTGTGTTCACTGGGATTCATCTTGATAGGCTCTTGCATATTGCAAAGGGAGCTCACCGAAGACTGATTTAAAAAGATTTTGATTCTACGGCAGCATTCAATTTTGGCTATTAAACAACACTGAACTTTTTCTTAAGCAAAAAGTAGCCTATTCAAAATTTAATTCTGTTTCTTCTGTTTTTCTACCATTTATGTTCGTGCCCAGTCCATATTTTTCAAAATCCCTAAAAGACTGGTGAAAAACTATTTTCTACATTGAAATCCCTAAAGGTCCAAATCTTTTCAAATCAATAGTAGAACCTTTTGCAGAAATTTAAGTCCAGTGATGGCGCAGTGGGTTTGACCTTAGGATGACAATACGGAGCCAATAGATCGAATATGGGTGTAGCAACACACTGCAAAGCTGACACAGGGACCATAGTAGTCAAGAAGCGTCGTTAATATATGCAAACTTTTAATGAGAGTTATTCAAGATGAATGATTTTAAAACTGAAGACCAGTTACTTGTACCAAAGGGCTCTCTTATGACATTTAAACAGATACCTCTTGTAATATAGATGGATAAATCACAAAAAGATCAAAAATTAAACCATATGCTCAAATCAACCTTAAAATAAAAAATTACTACAAATAAAAGTCTTGCTACTCGATATTTTGACAAATAATTTTTTGACATAGCATGTAAAAGGTTTACGAGTGGAAAGCAATAGCCAAACAATGATTTATAGTACTTTCTGGCCGTTTTAAGTTTAAATCATTATAGGAATTTAGTTATGCTTGTGTAATATTTTAAAATGGATTTTCACTTTTCCTTAGAAAGCATGATTTTGTTAAGTTTTCCTTTAAAATTAGTTTTACAAAAAATCAAACTATAATTGCACCGTACAAAGGGAGAAAAAATGTGTTTGATATAACTGGTAAAATTCTCCAGTGCAAAAAAAAACAACCACACGCACAAAACCAAAATATAAACAAAAAAAGTAGAAAACCAGCAAATTTTAGACATGAAAACACTCGTAAAAACAAAAACCTACAAGCTATTTCAATTTTACAGTTCAGGATCTCCTACCGATGGACAAAATTCAGTCCCAACAGGAGTGGTTCCCAATCAATTTTGTTACATGCCCCAAATCGGCGTTAATGGAATCTTAATTTTCCCCTTGTGAGATTTAAATTTTGTTATTCAAACTTTCCATGTATTCATCTGGAGGAAGTTTAAAATGCCATTGACTTGTTTAATTTCGTCTTTTTTGTGGGGAGGGGGATTGTCTTCTAGGAGTATATCATACTCATAAAAATATTGTCTGAATACAAAACTCAGCATAATCACTTATCTCATTCAATACAACCTCCATGTATTTCAACCCCCTTTATTTCAGCCTTCATTCAACTCAACTTCCGTGCGATTCAGCCATCATTAAACTTAATTTTCACTCAAATCAACCCTCATTTAACACAAACCTGTCTTAATCAACCCCCATTCAAATCAACTACAGTCAGCTCATCCTCCTCAAAGCAACAATATAACTAAAAAATAAAATTCGGACCGTTTCGTTCGGAGCTGATAAAAGCTTATTTAAATGAAATAATCTTTATTTATTGGTTAATTATTTTGAGTTTTTTTATTTTACTTTATGCCGATTTGATGTAAAACTATCCTTCTCTATAAAAACCAAAATTTTACTCTTCTGTCCTATGTATTTGAAAATTAGTGGGACTTTTGATGCCCAGGGCCCGAACACATTTGAAGTAATGTATACAGCAATAGCAGCACGTTAGTATAGAAAAAGTAGGCCCATAGTAGCCTATAAGCCCATATTAGCAGAAACTATGCTATAGGCGCATATTAGCAGAAACTTTTGAGCCTGTAAAATTTTAGTTTCTTCCCAGTATCTTCCAGATTTTTTTTTTCAAATACTTTCTGACTTTTGAATCTTTTTAGACTAGAGACTACCTCTTATTTAAATTCAGTCCCGGCCAGAGAAAAAACTATCTCTAATCCTAAAGCTAAGACCCAAATTCAAAGACCTCCCTCCTCCTCATTCACACATTTTAAAAGGAATTATTTATAAAATTTAATCAAGTAGGGGAAAATAAATCAAAATCTACGAAACATTGATTGAAGGAAAAACGGGTTTAATTTCTATAAAGCAGTGAACAAAAATAAAATATACAAACTATACTTTAACTAAAAAAATAATAAAAATACTCCGAATATTTCGGCCCCACGTCCGGGAGCCTTTCTCAGCGGAAAAAAAATACAAACCGACAATTTAAGACTTTTTTTAAGACATCATAATAAATAAAATCAATAAAGCACCACATCAAATAAACACCACAAAAAATATAATACTTAAAACGAAACGATTTTGGCATTATTTTGTTTACTTTGCACTTTTCTAAAAACTTTTGTTGTGTAATTATATTGGCATGTTTTTTTGCTAAATTCAAAAATGCTAAAATTGAATTGGTCTTTTGACACCCGTAGGCTTGATGTAAATAATTTCTTAGGCCACACTGCTTTTCCATTTACGAAAAGTTGATTGAAGAAAAAACGGGTTTAATTTCTATAAAGCAGTGAACAAAAATAAAATATACAAACAACACTTTAAATAATAATAAAAAAAATACTCCAAATATTTCGGCCCCACGTCCGGGAGCCTTTCTCAGCGGAAAAAAAATTACAAACCGACAATTTAAGACGTTTTTTAAGACATCATAAATAAAATGCCACGAAAAATAAAACACCACAAAAAATATAATACTTAAAACGAAACGATTTTGGAATTATTTTGTTTACTTTGCACTTTTCTAAAAACTTTTGTTGTGTAATTATATTGGCATGTTTTTTTGCTAAATTCAAAAATGCTAAAATTGAATTGGTCTTTTGACACCCGTAGGCTTGACGTAAATAATTTCTTAGGCCACACTGCTTTTCCATTTACGAAAAATTGATTGAAGAAAAAACGGGTTTAATTTCTATAAAGCAGTGAACAAAAATAAAATATACAAACAACACTTTAACTAAAAAAATAATAAAAATACTCCGAATATTTCCGAATATACTCCGAACATCAAAATCTAGTTATTTACGTGGAGACTGGACAAAAGTACAACTTGAATGGACGAATGATTAACTTTGCCGTGCGCAAAAAGATACGCAGAAGCAGCGTCCTGAAAGAAAATTGTTTTCATCGCTGCCAGTGAAAAAAATTAGTTGTAGTCGCAGCTCTGTGGTATTTTTTTCTTTCGTTGAAATTAGTTTAGCTTGTCCAAACTGGTAATATCAGCTAGAAATTGCAAATGAAATGAGGAGTGAATTTTTAGACTCTAATCACCGCTAATTCAAACTTATTCTCATTCTTTAGGTGAATTCAGTCATTCAAGGCTTAATTTATATTGGAGTTGAGATAAATGAGGTTCCATTTGGATGGAGTTGAAAGGGGTTTCAGTTAAATAGAGTTGAGTTGCACCCTGGTCCAGTTAAATGAGGGTTCCGTTGCGCCAGTATTTAGTTAACTAGGATTCAGTCGTACAGTAGTTCCGTAGCACAAGGTTTCAGACAAATGGCATAGTAGCCCAATATTGTACTGGCATTTTAATATATTGAGAGGGAATAGTCAATCTGGACTTCTCTCAGTTAAACATAGTAACGTGGCCACAATTAGTGGTATATATAGAGTTAAAGAGAGATTGGCAGAGCATTATGAGAAAGTGCTATACTGAGATAGAGAAGCAAGACAAGATATAGAAAAGAATAAAAAGCTGGTGAGACTATAGACATACTACTAGTTGGTCATACTAGGTCAAGCCTCGCTAAGAATCTTCCTGTTCTGATTGATGCTCTGGGTAAAGTTGGACTTTTTGTAAATACTTCTAAATGCGAGTTTCTTTGTTTTAATATTTCTAACCTTTAATAACCTTTAATGTGGGCATTTAATTTTTTAATAACCTTTAATGTGGGCACAATCCTACTTAAGTGTATTTATCAGATGAAATGGCTTAGCCTCAGTTTTTCTGTTACACTTTCGGCTACGTACTTGTCTCCGGTTGCTAGTGCTTTGAAGATTATTCCTATCTCGTATGGTAAAATCTCACAGAAAAGAGGAATGTACAGTCGTCAAGGTTTATGTAAACTTTACTATAGTTTTTGCTCTCCAACAAGTTCTGATTCTTTCTGGTCTCTAGCCTTTAATGTGTAACAAAGAACTTCTTAAATTAAAGAGAGGTAATTTTAAATATTATAAACTTTTATTATATTTACAAAGATAGTATACAAATCGAAAGGTGAATTCTCGTTTTGGATTTGCCGATCCGTTAGTGCTGCTTGACGACACCGCTAAAGATCTGAGGGCTTATACTCCGAAAAAGATGAGCATCAGTGACCCTCTTGGTTATTTTTTCCCTGACTTGTAATTACTGAACACAGTTATGTTGTGCTTTTGTTTGTACTTTCTGAAGTTCATTGTATTTTTTTGTTCCTTGGGTGCATTTAAGTTTTTTTGTTCTTTACTCCGCATTAATTTTTTGTATTGTTGCGGGTTATACATAAACGTACTTACTTACTTACATTGGGCTGTACAGGAAGATTTTTTTCTGAGGAGGAATTAGTGACACTACTGAAAGGATTAAAACAATAATAAGGCCCCAGGTGCTGATATTGTGGTAAATAAGTTTTTACTTTAAATACGGTTGTAATGAAGCTAGAGATAAGCTACTAAAGATTACGAATATGATTTTTGAAAAAAAGAAAGTACCTTGGGATTTTTGGAAAAGTCTAATTAAACCTGACTTTATGAGAGAGAGAGGGAATTTATTTAACAAGTAAAAAACAATGTAAAAAAGAATATTTGTCAATAAGCCTTATGGTTTGTGCGGCCTTTCTCCAAACTACCAAACAAATCACACATCAAAAAGAAAAACAAGCAAAAAAATCACCACATGAGCTCCTGTTTTATAATATTTTAATACAATACTATTCTATACTGTATCCCTACACTAAAAAATAAACATAAACACGAAAATAATGGTCCCTAAGTGACCTACGAATAAGGAAGAGACTTACATATAGAAAAAAGAACATGGCAAATCCAGAATATAGATTTTGAAGACCTCCTAACACTGGTTTTCTAATTAATGACAAATTCTTTGTCTCATATTCAGCTTGATCTCTCTCAAACACGAGATGTAAACACCAGTGCATCAAAAATTCAGGTGTGTTTTTATTCAATATATCAAACATGAAAAAACCCTATAAAAATCAAAAGACTGACATAGGTAATTTTTTTTATTTTTTTTATAAATATCTCTTACTAGCATCCGATCATCAAAATTAATAAGAACCCAAATCGCCGAATTTTTAAGAATATGTAATCTAGAGTCTCATCCATTATTATAATATTATTATAATACTAGCTGTTGGGGCGGCGCTTCGCGCCACCCCAACACCTAGTTGGTGGGTCGCTTCGTGCCCCCCAAGCCCCCCCGCGTGCGTAAGTCGTTACGCGCCATATTAGTTACGCGCCATTGTAGTTGTGTCCCTGTGTCCCACCTGTGAATAGAGATAGATATAAATATATGTTTTTAACTACGTAAAACATGCGAATATACAACATTCTTCGCTGTCCCATTATCTGTGCATATAAATAGATTGTCAGGTTTACTGACTCTTGAACATGCAACATATAATTGTCCATGGGAAAAACAATCCGTATTCAGATCTATACCTCATTATTCTAATGATGTGTCCCTGTGTCCCGGTCGTCATTTATATTCCCTGTGTCCCGGTCGTCATTTATATTCCCTGTGTCCCGGTGTCCCGGTCGTCATTTGTGTCCCGGTGTCCCGGTCTGTAATTTCTATTCGAACAATCCCTGTGTCCCAGTCGTCATTTATATATCCCGCCTGTGCCCCCGGCGTCCCCGTTGTAGTTGTGTCCCTGTGTCCCGGTCGTCATTTATATTCCCTGTGTCCCGGTCGTGATTTGTGTCCGGGTGTCCCAGTCTGTAATTTCTCTTTGAGGTTCCCGGTCGTCACTTATATTCCCTCTGTCTCGGTCGTCATTTGTGTCCCGGTCTGTAATTTCTCTTTGAGTGTTTTTTCTTTTTATTTTTTTTTTTTAGTTTTTTACCTTTTTTCTTTTTCAGTTTTCTTTTTCTTCTTTATTTTTCAGCGTCACTAATTTCATGACGTCAGCCGACACAGAAACATGACGTCACCTTATCCACAGACAGACAGACAGACAACTTATTTTTATATATATAGATTAAGATAGTACACTCTCAATACGGTAAAATCCAATATTTAATTCCTTTAGCCAAGGATGATAATTTTGCAATATGTAAAAAAGACCCAAAGAGATTTCTTATAACTCCGCTTTAGGTGATTAACCTTCACACACTGTTCAATCCTTGACATACTATCTCTTGTCCTAGTTAGTACTTCACGTTCTGTTTTTGCTGCCGCCGTAAGACATGTGTGATCCGTAAACAGGATTAAAGCTTGATTAGGTTTTTGTTGTCTTTGGGCACTTCCAACTTCAATATACAGCCCAACAAGTGCTAAGTATAGGTCATTTACATATAATACATACAATAACAGTTTCAAGGAGGACCCTGTGGAACTCCATACCTTAATTTTCGATGTATTGTTGGACCTCCAATTTCACAAAAATGGACTCAAACTTTAATATAAGAAGGAAAAAGTCGTTGCTCATTCCTGCGAATGTGTCAAATTTTCAAATTTCTTCAATAAGATCAAATGGTCACAAGTAGCAAACGCCTTTAACATATCTAGAAGCACTAAAATAACTTTAATTTCATTATCAAGGCCATCATTTACTACTGTGGTCACCAACTGGATAGAATCCACTGTAGTTTGGTAACCTGACCAATTAAACAAAAACTGTTTTAATATGAAATAAAATATTTATGACACAAAATAAAATAATGGGTTTTGGAAATACCACTTTACCAAGACATGAGTTGAAATTTAACCATAAAAGTACCACAACTATTGGAAAACTACCCTTGAATGATGGCATTCAAGCATTTGAGAAATAGCCACTTTCTTGCTTATGTACGTTTGTGGCCCGGAAAGGCGCGGTTGACCTAAAGTATATAAGATACATTTTATTGTGTCTAGAAACGTTTTATCTTATGATTCTCAGGTGACGTCTGGTCCTTTTTACTTAGAAATACTATGGAACATCGAAAGTTCCCTTAATGTCTTATAGTTCATAATTATATTATTATGGTCGCTATATTTTGTGGGACAAATAGTCCCCGTAGCATACATATATATAATACTAATAATAATTTATTTGTTACCCGCTTGTTTCGACAATTTAAGCGGAGTAAAAACTTTAAGGAAAGAAAAACAAAATAACACAAAAAATACAATCAATACAGTCTAATCAAAGGGTGTTAAGGACTCAAGCGTTGACAGGCCTCAGCACCTAATCTAGCCTAGAGTTTTTTTTATAAACAAAAGTAATATCAGTGGCACGAAACTTTCTAATAATCTTCTGATTTCTATAAGAACGCGGCATATACAATAAATATTTGCAATAACGAAAACTTCTTAAAACAGAAATTACTTCGTATATGAAAGGGGCTGCTTCCTCATCAACGCCTCGCTCTTTACGCTATAGTTTGACTTTTTCTCTTAACTCTACTTCTTAAAACGGTAAAAAACTTTAGCGTAAAGACCGGGCCGTTGAGGAAGAAAAGCCCCTTTCATATACGGATTAAATTTTGTTCGTTTTAAGTTTTAATGCCGCTTCTTACTTTCATTTAAATTAAACTTCTTTTTTTATTTAATTTCTAGACGTTTTTTAATTAATGCATGTTTTGATCTTGGCTCTCAACACATAAATAATTAAAACGAAATTTGCATATTAATTTTTTTTCTGGCTAAATGGCTTTCTCATAGTTTTAATCGGAAGATTTTGAGAAAAAAGGCAAGAGGGAGGAAGCCTAGTTGCCCTCCGATTTTTTGATTACTTAAAAAGGTAACTAGAACTTTTAATTTTTTACGAACATTTTCATTAGTAAAAAATATACGTAATTTCCGAATTAACTTACGCAACAAACTTCTATATTCGTATGTTTTATTGTGTATATGAGGGAGTTCACCCCTCGTCGATACCTCGCTCTTTACACTAAAGCTTAAATTCTGTCCCAATTCCTTAAGAATGACCCTTGAATAACAAAGGCCGTTGAATAGTTAGTTGAAATTACTAAAAATACTTTAGCGTGAAGAGCGAGGTATTACGAGGAGGTAAACCGCTCATATGCGCAATAATTTCTGCTCTTTTCAAATTTTAATGCTGCTCCTCACTTTCAGTAGAAAAAAACTTTTCATATTTATTTTGTCATTGTTTTTTTTTTAAATAATGCTAGAAAATCCTGCGCTCCCTTCATGGAAATTTTCTTCCCCCATGATAAATTCCTCCAAGGAAAGTTCCCCTAACATATCCCCCTCTTTCCCCCCCCCCAAACCAAAAAATCCCCCTGAAAACGTCTGTACACTTAAAAATAACCATTACTATATGAAAGCACTGGTCAAAGTTTGTAACTTGTAGCCTCTCCCACGGGGACTGTGGGGGAGTAAGTCTTCCCCAAAGACATAGTTATAAGGTTTTTCGACTACGTTGAATAAAATAGCTATCTCAGAATTTTGATCCGGTGACTTTGGGAAAATAAGTAGCGTTGGAGGGGGCCTATATACCCTTCAATTTTTTTGGTCACTGAAAAAGGGCACTAGAACTTTTCATTTCCGTTAAAATGAGCCCTCTCGCAAGATTCTAGGACCACTGGGTCGATACGATCACCCCTGGAAAAAAAATAAAATAAACACGCATCCGTGATCTGCCTTGTGCCAAAAAATACAAAATTTTACATTTTTGTAGATAGGAGCCTGAAACTTCTACAATAGGGTTTTCTGATACGCTGAATCTGATGGTCTGATTTTCGTTAAGATTCTATGAATTTTAGGGGTTGTTTCCCCCTATTTTCTAAAATGAGGCAAATTTTCTCAGGCTCGTAACTTTTGATGGGTACGACTAAACTTAATGAAACTTATATATTTAAAATCAGCATGAAAATGCAATTCTTTTGATGTAACTATTGTTATAAGAATTCCGTTTTTTAGAGTTTTGGTGACTATTGAGCCAGGTCGCTCCTCCAAGTTAAGATTCTATGACTTTTAGGGGGCGTTTACCCCTGTTTTCTAAAATAAGGCAACTTAACTTTTGATGGGTAAGTCTAAACTTAATGAAACTTATATATTTAAAATCAGCATGAAAATGCAATTCTTTTGATGTAACTAATGTTATAAGAATTCCGTTTTTTAGAGTTTTGGTTACTATTGAGACAGGTCGCTCCTTACTACAGTTCGTTACCACGAACTGTTTGATACTAAGTTAATAGTTTTTACGCTTCCCTTAGGTAAAATACATGTAAAATTTCGAAGAACAAAACTTAAATATCACGAGGGTATTATTAGGATTTCAAATGTGTCTAGGTTGGGTATGGCTCAAAATTAGTTGGGAGCCACTGGTCTAAAAGAAAGTAATATTGGAGCTGAATAGACTGAATGAGGGAAATATTAGTGTTATGGGAGAATAGTAAGGATGTGATGGCCCAGGAAAAATGAAAAAAGAGGCTTTAATAGAGCCCCCAGCCCTTTAATAGAATCATCAGGAGTTATTTTCTCGGGGGGCCTATTTTTTCGGCACCGAAGAGCTTACGGAAGTGTATATTTCCTTTGAGATTGAACTTGTTTTTGGTGATTAACAGGTTAATAATGCATTCAATTTTTTTAAAAGTTTAAACAAATCTTAGAAATTGGGGTTATCAGGCTTGAATAGATTCGAGATGGATCCAAGGGGAAAAAATGTTTGTATTATAATGTCCAGTTATTTACCAGTTATTTACTGATTTATAAAGTAGAACTGAGAGAAAGAATCAAACTATAGCGTAAAAAGCGGGGCGTTGAGGAGGGAACAGCCCCTTTCATACACGGAGTAATTTCTGTTCGTTTTAAGTTTTAATGTCGCTCCTTAATTTCAGTTGAAAAATTTGTTTTTTTAAATTTATTTTTCAAATAAGAATGAAGGGATTTAATAGAAGCAGGATTCTATTGTAATTAGGGCCTAGACCCTAGTTTCAAATGAGTATAAACGGCTCCTACTGATTTGGTGGTTGAAGACTTCCAGGATGTTCGAGACTCCCAAGAGGTAGTCTTCACCTCGTAGAACCTTAATCACAACAGTTCTGTTCATTTTTTGCCATATATTCTCAATTTCTTAAGATATCCTGTTATCTTTCCTTTTTTTTGTCTGCTTGACATCCCTTTATTAGTGGCCAACAACTGTAAGCAAAAACATATCATTTATGGGTTTTAGATATCTGATATAAAACAAGGAATTTTGCAATTTTAGAATCAGTGTTTATTTTATTTTATTCGCTCACACGAATTCATGTACTTAAACAAAAAGTATTAAAAGTTTAACATAATAGGGGGTTGTTTTCTTTTCGTTGTTACGCAATAGGATTTGTTAAAGTCCACTAGTCAAGACGCAAACGTAGACATTACATCATAGTTACGTTAAAAGTTTTAAAACCTATGAAGGCCATGAAAAAAACCTTCAGGGGCCTCTCAAGTAAGGACTTGGTCCAAACTGAACATAATCTAATATTTTTGGGCTTCAAACACATAGCCTTTTTCTGTCTGCAGACAAAGAATCTTCCCAATATTTCTAGGATCAGAACCATTATAAAGTGTAGATACCTATTGATTTTCCAAGAACAGTGCTTTGTTATTCTAGTACCATGACAAACAAAGGGTGTCCAAGAATTCCAGGAAACAGAAGCATCAAGTGACCCTCTATTGATTTTTCGGAACAAGGGGCCATGTCACTCTTCTATCAGGAGTGGGTGACTTCATATTGTTCCCGCGGGGTTTAAAAACGGGAATTGAACGATTATTCTCATCAGTGTCAAATTAGATTTCAAGGATATCACTCGATTTAAAAAATGGATACTTCCAGAAACTTGAAAAAGAATTAGATTTCTGCCTACATGCTGGTAAGTCTCTATGTATATACCCCCTTTCCCCTTGTTTAAATAAAAATAGTTAAACAAGGAGCATTTTAAGAGAGCCCCGCCCTCCTTAATATGGCTAAATGCAACCCTAGGCTACAGACTAAAAGTTTATTGGTTGTGTGCCTTCTTCCTCTAGGGTGCTCTATTTGTTATACCTATTTCTTGCAAGAAATTTGCCTAAATCCCCCAAAGTTTCTATTTCAGTTACTTTTTTCAATCTTGGTTTTAAAAGATAAAGGGTTTTAAATAGTATACTGATAAGAAATTGGTAGGGATTTTAAGAAAATCTGAATAACATTGATGTAAGAACCTCGATGTGAGACCTGCGAAACTACTGTTGAGGTTATTACATGGCGGTAGAATAGTATGGTGATAAGAAGTTGGCGTGGGGTGTATGGGTATCTGAATAATCAAAGTTTATGAGCGTAAGACAGAAAAATTGCGTTGAAATTAATAAAAGGAAGGCTTTTGAAAAGTGTAATGGTAAAAATTTGTATGGGGGTCTACGCTAATCTAAAATATCTAGGTTTAGGAACGCAGTATGGAAAAAGTGCTTTGAAATTAATAAAAGGAAGACTTTTGAAAGGTATAATGGTAAAAAATTGGCATGGAGTGTGCAAATCTGAATAATATAAGTCTAGGAATGCAGTATGAAACACGAGGTTTGGAATCAAAAGTAGTAAGCCTTTTTAATAGAATGGTGATAAGGGGGATGGTGCGAAATCTGAATAATTTAAGTTTAGGAGTATAATATGGAAAAAAGTGGTTTGAAATTTAAAAGCAAGCCTTTCCAAAAAGTATAGTGGTAAGAAATCGTTATGGGAGTATGGGCAAATCAGAATAGTTTAACTTTGGGAGTGTAGTGTAGAAAAAAGTGATTTGAAATCGATAAAAGAAAGCCTTTTGAAAAATATGGTGGTAAGAAATGATATCGGGATGTTCGCGAATCTGGATAAACTAGCCTTCATTGGAAAAAGTTTATTTTATAATTTTCATTTTTATCCCCTTGGGGCGTGAAAACTACTTTGGAAGCTAACAATTTAAGTTGGAAGGTTTCTAACAGTCATATAGAAGGTAGGGGGTAGTGCAATAGAAATGAGTTAAATTGAAGGGGTGACATGTTGAAAATAATATGTTTTTTCAATCCATTAGAAACTAAAATTCATTTTTTAGGAGAACTTGGACCGAGAAGCTCCTCCCCAAAAGACACCAAAGGTGAATGAGGACACCTCTACCCCGCAAAGCCAGGAGACGGGGCCTTCGACAGCTGAGGGTCCCAAGCAAACCGGCAGGAATGCAGCCCCTTCAACCCCCAAGCGCGGAAGAATGCGTCCCCTATGCGAGATGGAGCTACTGCTTGTTTTAGGTATCCCTTGCCGCATGTCTGTGAAGTTGCCTGCCTTTCTGTACCCCCAAAACGAAGCAGGGAGAATGCCCTCTCCAATCATAGCAAAGTTGGCAGTCCAATAGCAAGTAAAATTAATGATATTCTTTCATAATATTTTAATGTTTTAACGCTAGAATCTTACTGTATTTCGCTATGGTGATTCGATTGAAAGCTTAGCGTTTTCCCGTCGCCTCTAAAAAGAGGAATTTAAGGATCCTAATAATTAGATGAATATCCTTTTTCAGCTTTATATAAATTCCTTTTACAGATTAAACTCATAAATGCTTCAAGAAATAACAATTGTCACTCTTTTTTTTAGGCCGCCAATGATGTCGCAGTATGGATAGATGATCTGCTAAAGGATTTGTTTTTGGAGCCCCAAAAATGAAAACTACCTCTCCCTCCGTATGTGTTTTTAAGACTCTTTAGAGTATTATAATAGCTAAAACCTGAAGGGAGGCAACTTACCCATCTCCCTGATGTATCTGGAAATTTCTGGTCTTAAATTCTTAGCTTGTAGTGGGGGGTCTATAGATGTGAAGGATCACTTTGGGGGGAGCATGTATAGAATAATTTCTGGTCATTAAATTATTGGTGGTAGCATAGGGTCAACGCATCCGAAGGCTAGCTTTGGGGGTCCGTTTATGATGTACTTTCTGGAAATTACACATTTAGGTTGTATTGAGGTCCTTATAGCTCTGAACGCTCACTCTTAAGCATAAGCTAGTGCCCCCTCAAAAAATGTTCCGACAAATATTATATTCTTTTTCAGCCTGTTATACATTTTTTTCAGGATGAAATCCAAAGTATTTCAATGAGCTAATAAGCTCTCATTGTTTTGTTAGGTTCCCATACCAAAATTATCAACTCAGGGGGCGTACATTGAGAACATATTACTTAGAATTAGGTCCTCCCACGCCTGAGGGCGCATAAGGCAGCAACAGTGGTTCGCCACGATGACCTATCCTGTGCCCTCGAGCAAAGCTCCTCCATCGAAGACCTCGCCAGCTTTGCCTCCTTCTCCAACATCCTGCCAATGAGTCATCATCAAAGAAGAAGTTAATCCGAGGCTATCTATTGCTGTTTCTTGAGTAATTGGTTTTACGGTGGCGGGTTAACTATTGAGAACGTATAGCCGCCACCAACACAATTGCGAGACAATACGTTTACGCAAAAACAGTAAAGTGAAAGTGAGGAGGGTTATAGTGCAGGGGTGAGCCCTATTAGTATGCCTTCCCCAACTTTGATTTCAATTCTTTTATGAGAGATCTTGGCCTCGATGCGGAATTTTTAGACACTCTATTAAACCAATTACCATCCACCGAGGTTGAGAGGGCATTATGAGATCAAGTATTTAACCCTCATTTTGACAATGATGTGGGGGGTCAGGACAAAGTGGTACCGGGTCACCCCCTGTCTTACCTGATTTTTATTTAGCAGATTCTGCTTTGCGCAATATTAATGTTTTTAGAGCTGTGTTCGGAGACCCTTTCCACTCCCTTACAAGTGGTAGTATTATCAAGTATTCAGTTGACATACTGCACTCGTATGTAGGCAAGATTCAGGCTCCGATTCGGGAGGCGGGTTGACGGAGCAGTGTTAAAGTATCCATCGCACAAAAAAAAATTTAAATGAAAAGCAGAGTGATGTGTCCTCGAATTACTTACAAACGAAAAAACAAGCGCTTCACCCAGATTTGCACACTTTTGAGGGCGTTTCTTCAGATTGGTTGGGTAGTATTCTTAATAGGGTAGGAAAATATAATGAAAATTGGTAGTGGGGCATTAGTGTTTTTTTTTAAAACCTAGATGTAAGTCTTAGTAAATTTAAAAAGGGTTTTGTTTTTTAAGAGGTGAGAGGAGGGAGAAAGGTATGAAATATAATGTAGATTTAAAGGGTTGTAGATGTGTTTAACACTTTTCTTTTGACAGAGGGCTTCAGTGCTTCAATCATTCAGTTATTGTTGTAGGGCGTAAACCCAAGCCATAAGATGTTAGTAAGACAGTTTTGGACAATTTGGCTTGTAATTGGGGTGGGAAAAGACAGAGTTGCCAAAAGAAGATTTTAACTGTTTAAAGGGGCATTATACTGTTACAGTTAAGAGGATGGATATTTTTGAGAGGGCAATGAGCATTAAAATATTGGGGTTTCAGTGTTACAGTATGATACAGAGTATGAAGAGGGTGAACTTGAAGATAAAAAAGGGGGGTAACATATTCAGTAAGGGTTCCGTCCATTGAATTGGCGAAACACTAGGCATGTCTTATTTACGAGCCTGCCACTGAGCCTGATTTGACTGGGCATTTATTCCTATTTCGCACATTAGGTGGGTTCTACGTTTAGGTGAAGGTTATACTGCACGTCATTATTGTACAATGTGTCTATCAGGTTTCCATACTGAATTAAAATTAAAACATCACTTGAGGCACTGCGAGCGTCATGGATACTAATCTGTGGAGACGGTTAGCAGTGACAGGGCCATCTTGCGATTTAAGAACTTCCAAAATTCACTCTTGCAGAGTGACAAG
The DNA here is from genome assembly GCF_032884065.1 of Artemia franciscana. Taxonomy (NCBI): domain Eukaryota; kingdom Metazoa; phylum Arthropoda; class Branchiopoda; order Anostraca; family Artemiidae; genus Artemia; species Artemia franciscana. The sequence goes on from NC_088864.1 coordinate 51,207,988, forward strand.
GTAGATTTAGACATTGAAGATAACTTATGAATGTGTGCGATCCATCCAACCCGAATAGTGTTAAAGAACGTGAAACCATTGCCGTCTCTTATGGCACGCTCAAAGAGACTTGAGTAATAACAATGAATAGGTAGAGGTATTTGAGACATTGGGTGGAGAAGATTGTGTAGGTGTATCCAAGGTTGCACTTATTAAAACAGCAAATAAGTAAATTTTGTGGCTGCGCAAGGTAGACCATCCAAAGACTCTATCCCAAGAAGATGAATTGACAGTTAAAAAAAAGATATGAGTTGGTTGTGTAACAAGAAATTGGTTGAGGGTAGTGGGAAAATGTCAGTCTGCGACCATGATCATTTTAGCAATCCTATTTTATCGGGGGAAGTAACTCTCATGGACTGACACATACATCTTGTACTTTAAACGTTAAGCAACAGCATTTTCTACCAGTTTACATGCACAATTCCAACTATGATTTGAAATTCATTTTACAATGATTGGTAAATTTGCAGAAGGGCGAAATTATAGATGGCACTTGGGTAGATGGGTCTTTTTCATATAATATCATACCTAAATCGTCTGAGAAGCTGGTGATCTTAGAATTCAAATGGACAACAGTTGAAAATAATAAGACGTACTTGAATGAAATCCGCTTTTTAAATTCCTATATTTTTCCCCCAATCCCGAGTCAATTTAATCAGGTATAGAAAGGCAACAATTTTAATAGCTTCCCCCTTCTCTAACCGCGCTTTCCAAATGACGAAACATATTTTTTATTAATATGTAAGTGTATATAACCGTATGAGAACTACAACTCCACCTTGAGGCTATTTGAGGAAACATTGCCGCCCATCGAAGAGTTTTATGATTCAATTCATGATCGTCAATGCACCACTGCCGACTATGAATTTGCTAAAATGTTTGGGCAGGGGGGAGGGTATTAAAATTGGGAGGATTTTTGTAAAATATACCTGGCAAGTGATGTATTGATGTTGTTATATATTGACTGTAAAAAACATGGACAAAATTTACGAGGAATCTGGTAGGTTTTGGATATTATTATTCAACTCCTTACTTGGTAATGAATTTAATTCTGAAGATCAGTAGAGAAGATATAGATGTGATCACCGACGTAGATCAGTGCTTATTTGTAGAGAGATCAATGAAGGGATGGTATGTTTTTCATTGAGATCATATCATGGAAACTGACCGGACTGGACAACGCACCGTTAAAAACTTGAATATGGTTTTTCTGGATATGAACTCCCTTTATCCGTCGGCAAGGGTCTCACTACTCTTTGCAGTATGGGAATTACAAATGGTTGAGGCTGAACAATCCGTATGATCCAAGTTTTCCTGACATTTCCACTGTTGAGGAGAATGAGCTCTAAGAATGTTTTTTTTAATTGATGGTGAAATACCTTTGAAAATTCCCGAGTCGGTAAAGGATTGTCTTCCCCTGCAAATATGGACCAACACATTATTTGTTGAAATTATGATATTCAAGGATTAAGTAATTGGAAACTAAAACATTTTAATCTTTATTTAAGGAAACTCTCTACCAAGAAGGGATTCCTCCGGCCAAAAAATAAGGATAAGCAACGACGAGGGAGTTTCACAACCTGAACCCACCACAAAAAGCCGCAAAGATGTGGGAACTCATGCCCTGGACCAGCAGAGTTATGATGCAGAGCCTTCAATGGTCACCATACGAGGTGACATCACTATTGTCACACCTATCGTAAGTAAAATTGCAATTATTTTGAAATAATAAAATTTCACCTTCCGTTTATCAGTAAATATACTTCGAAAGAAAGCAGAAGCTTAAGGGTTATTTTGCAAGACTTGTTTACTGGGTTGAAAACGGTGAACAATTATAGAGACAAGATATTACTGATTTGATCTTTAACAGAAATCTAACGTTTAAATATTGATTTTAAGATCTTACACAAGGTAAGAAGCTCCGGGGCCCTTAACTTCAGCTCTAAATCTCCAAATTCTATATTTTCTAATAATTTATACATTTCAGATAATTGATAAAATTTAAGGCTTCCCCCCTCCAACTTGCTTCCCCAAAATACCTTTCTGTTTACGTGTCTGCTTTGACTTTGGCAATAAAATGATAATGCACTAGCTGTTGGCGTGGCGCTTCGCGCAACACCAACACCGAGTTGGTGGGGGCATTTCGCAGCCCCCCCTCGCGCAAAGTCGTTACGCGCCATTGTAGTTGTGTCTCTGTGTCCCACCTGTGAATATAGATAGATACATATATATGTTTTAACTACGTAAAACTTGCGAATATACAACATTCTTCGCTGTCCCATTGTCTGTGCACATACAAAGCCTTATATACTTATAATAACGTCATAAGCAAACGCTCTTTTTGCAAACAAACAAACATGCATACATACAACTTATTTTTATATAGATATAGATAGATAGATAGATATACATATGCAATACAAATTAACTACGTAAAACTTGCGAATATACAACATTCTTCGCTGTCCCATTTTTTGTGCATATAAATAGATTGTCAGGTTTACTGACCCTCGAACATGCAACGTACAATTGTCCACGGGAAAAACAATCTGTATTAAGATTTATACCGCATTTTTCATTTGGAATTGCAATCTTTTAAATTGAAAAGGCAGATCCCTTGGAACCATGGGAATGCAAGGAATAAGAACAGCCTCAACCTCAAAAGGCCCTGTCAAGATTCTTTTTTTTACAGCAAGTCGCGTGCTATTGCAAAGCTTTGGTGGGTTGATATTTCGTAACAGTATTATTGGTACGCCTATTTTTAGTTGAAGCACGTGTGGTGGAAACCCTGGGAGATCCAGGGAATTTAAAAATCCAGATGGATAATTAACCGCTTCATTTGGTTCCAGAACTGTGTCGACTGACTTGTAAATTACTTCCTGGTCTCATCTCGAATCTTGGTCAAAATAATATTGTTGATTTCGTGGACATTTTTATTCTTGGCTGCCAGATTTGCTCGTTCACTTAGCCATCTATGATTTTTGTAATTGGTTAGAATATTCGGAAGAATTTTTTCAACCAATTCATTTTTGGACGTCACTAAATTACAGAATTCAGCAGGCAGTTGTATAAGTTCTGAAATTGAGTCTATTAGGAGCTCTCCATTTCCAATTGCCAGCAACTGACCTGAAAATGTTTGACCAGAGTCATCGTTTTGCAATCGGACACGCATATTTGTAGTTAATTTTAATTTCTTTAAGTGTGCCCATAAATTAGAATTTTTCAGGCAAGCATTCATTTCGTCTGCAGGGGTTGATCTAGGTATCATGGGTAATGTTTTCCTGAAATCTCCGCAAACAATATTAATGTGCTGCCAAAGGGTTTCGGATTTCCTCGCAAATCTTGCAATGATTGATCCAGAGCCTCGAGCGATTTTTTGTGTGCCATTGTGCACTCGTCCCAAATAATAAGTTTGCATTGCTGCAATACTTTACCCATCCCAGATGATTTGGAAGTATTGCACGTGGGAGTTTCTGTAGAATGAAAATTCAGAGGCAATTTCAAAGTGGAATGAGCAGTTCTTCCACCAGGCAGCAACGTTGCGGCTATTCCGGACGAAACATTTGCCAACGCTATGTTTTTTTGATCGAATTGATGCGAGAATCAATTTTATCACAAATGTTTTACCATTACCTCCTGGCGCATCCAAAAAGAAGATTTCTCCAACGTTGTTATCGACACAATGCATTATCTTATCATAAATGTCCTTTTGCTCAGACGTTAACTTAGAAATGTTATTTTGTACATACGACAATAGATCACTTGTGCTGTAACTTTGCTCACGATCCAATTCTACAAATGTTGAAACAGCAGCGTTACAATTAGGTGAATGCATTCCCAAATCCTGAAGAGGTTTGTTTGCCATACATACGCAAAAATCTATATATATATAAATCTTCAATAATAACTAAAGTGTAGCTATAAATTTCTGATGTAAAATCAAAAGTCATATCTGACGTCTCTAGCCGTTTTCGATGGAGTATATCCTCGGCCATTTTCGATTTATATTTTCCCCATAACTCTGTAGGACCTGAAGGGGAGCAAGTTGTTAGTATGATTCCAAACAATGCACGAATTTGACTTGGAGTTGACGTTTCGGACAGTCATTGATACAGTTATCCCAGTGTTGGTCATTCTCCAATAAATTCAGAGCTTGGCATGCACTACGGTAAGTGTCATGTATAATACCGTTTACAGTTCTCAAATACTCAAAGGACTTCGGACCGGGTACACTCACCAAAAGGAGGCTGAGAGAGAAGTATTCATGTTAATTGGGCTGAATGGTGTAGAGTCTTCCTATCGTGGTATCTTTCAAGATGGTAGGTTGGCCTTCGACTGACTTACCCTGTTTTCGACGTTCAAATACTTTATTTTTAGCATTTCACGTGTAATACGATAGCAATTCAGTATACAGCAGTTTTTTTGCAAAAGAATCATTTTGACATAACGAAAAGAAAGCAGTTAACGTTGTATCCGGTGGATTCAGGGCTCTTTGTTGCACGTTGGATTCCGAAAAACAAGCACGTTGTCCATTCTTTAAATGTACCGCTAAGTGAACAACAGCTGGACTTCGTTCATGTATCGGAAATGAAAGAATTCACCAAATAGCTTCATTACTGCATATGTATCTTCCAGCCTGATATTGTACGATTTCATTTATATCACTGATTTCGGACTGCAAGCCAAAAACTGCCATGTCACTGCCTTTGGTGACGTATTTACATATGTATTTGATTGACATTAAATGTTTTTGACAATAAAGGTGAAAATGGAACAACCCACTGATTATCTACTTTGATGGTGGTACCGTTATGCTTCTTTATTATTGCTGTTTTACCGCCATCTTCAGTAGATCTTCTTCTATATTACGGGTAACAATCATTGCCAGTAATTGTGTTGGGTACTAAAAGTCGAGGATATTGCTTTGTGCACCTTCCTTTGGCCATTACAACAATATCATATAAGCCCTTATCGACACTTTCATCTGAAATTTCAGCGGAAATCACATCGTCAATTTCATTAGACAACCATATTTGTATATGTGTGTTTGGCAGTCTTCGCTTTTGCCATTCCACTGAGTACAACCAGCATCACACTGACCCAAACACTTTAAGTTTTACTATGTAGTTTATCAGTGATTTCAACTTTTGCCGGAAGACACGGGCCGTAATGTTATGTCTATGAACCGCCGATTGTCCTTGAAGTAAAAGCTGCTGTATCTCGTCCCAAGATTGATTACATGTAAATGTAATAAATAAATAAATCTATTGTAAATAAATTTATAAATAAATAAATTGTTATTTAATAAATAAATTTGTTGTAGGATTCGCGCCCCCCAGCCCTCCCGCGCACGTAAGTCGTTTCGCACCATATTAGTTACGCGCTATTGTAGTCGTCATTTATATTCCCTGTGTCCCGGTTGTCATTTGTGTCCCGGTGTCCCGGTCTGTAATTTCCCTTCGCTATCCCTCCTATACCCCCGGCGTCCCCGCTGTAGTTGTGTCCCTGTGTCCCGGTTGTCATTTATATTCCCTGTGTCCCGGTCGTGATTTGTGTACCGGTGTCCCAGTCTGTAATTTCTCTTTGAGTGTCCCGGTCGTCATTTATATTCCCTGTGTCCCGTTCGTCATTTGTGTTCCGGTGTCCCGATCTGTAATTTCATCTGGTCTGTATATACATTCGTTTTTGAATTGGTATATAATGAAATAAAATTTTTTGTTTTTTTCCTTTTTTTCTTTTTAGTTTTTTTTTGGTTTTTACCTATTTTTTAGCTTTTGATTTATTTTTCTTTTTTCTTTTTAGTTTTTTTGTAGTTTTTACCTAGTTTAGTTTTTTTTTATTTTTACTTTTTTTTTAGTTTTCTTTTTCTTTATTTTTCAGTTTTTTCCTTTTTTTAGTTTTTTTTTCTTTTTCAGTTTTTAGTTTTTTTTATTAGTTTTTAGTTGTTTTTTTTCTTTTTAGTTTTTTGATGTTTTTACCCTTTTTTTAGTTTTTTCGTTTTTTTTCTTTTTTAGTTTTTAGTTTTTTACCTTTTAAATTTTTTTTTTAGTTTTTTAGCTTTTTTTAGTATTTTTTAGTAGTTCTTACCTGTTTTTTTATTTTTTTATTTCTTTTTTCTTTTTTAGTTTTTTTCTTCTTTTGTATTAATAAAGCCCAGGTTCGAACCAGGAACCTCTCGGACCTAGAACCTGGAACATAACGCTTTACCAACTCAGCTACATCGGCTTGAATACATTTACCTTTTTTATTTTTTTTGTATTTGTTCTTTTATTATACTGACTTTATTTGTCAGTTTTTTTCCTTTTTATAGTTTTTTTGTTCTTTTTCAGTTTTTAGTTTTTTTTTATGTTTTTTTTTAGTTTTTTTATTAGTTTTTAGTTTTTTTCTTTTTAGTTTTTTTGTAGTTTTTACCTTTTTTAAGTTTTTTTAGTTTTTTTTAGTTTTTTAGTTTTTAGGTTTTACCCTTTTTTTCGTTTTTTTAGTTTTTTAGCTTTTTTAGTTTTTTTAGTATTTACTTTTTTGTTTTTTTTTAGTTTTTATCTTTTTTAGTTTTTTTTCTTCTTTTGTATTAATGTTAAAGCCAAGGTTCGAACCTGGAACCTCTCGGACCTAGAACCTGGAACAAAACGCTTTACCAACTGAGTTACTATATTTGTATTTGTATCGGATTAACGACGCTTCTTGACTACTAAGGTCCCTGCGTCAGCCCTGTAGTGCATTCCTGAAGCATGGTTCGATCTCTGGGTCCCGTATTACCACGCTAAGGTCAAACCCACTGCGCCAGCACAGGTAGTTATATAACTGAGCTACTTCGGCTTGAATAAATTCGTTTTTGAATTGGCATGTGATGAAATAATTCAGACGTCATATGCGGACAGTGACGTCACTCTACACACAGACACACATACAACTTGCGCCACCCCAGCACCTAGTTCGTGGGGGCGCTTCACAACCCCCCCCAAGCCCCCCCCCCCCGCGCGTGTAAGTCGTTACACGCCATATTAGTTACGCGCCATTGTAGTTGTGTCCCTATGTCCCACCTCTGCATATATATATATATATATATATATATATATATATATATATATATATATATATATATATATATATATATATATATATATATATATATATATATATATATATATATATATATATATATATATATGTTTTTAACTACGTAAAACTTGCGAATATACAACATTCTTTGCTGTCCCATTGTCTGTGCATATAAATAGATGGTCAGGTTTACCGACTCTATGAACATGCAACATATAATGGTCCATGGGAAAACAATCCGTATTCAGATCTATACCTCATGATTCTAATGATTGCCCTTGAGCTTTGTTGATGGTGATTGTTAATTGACCATTCCCTGTGTCGCCGTCGTCATTTATATATCCCCCTCTGCCCCCCGGCGTCCCCGTTGTAGCTGTGTCCCTGTGTCCCGGTCGTCATTTATATTCCCTGTGTCCTGGTCGTCATTTGTGTCCCGGTGTCCCAGTCTTTGATTTCTCTTTGAGTGTCCCGGGCGTCATATATTCCTTGTGTCCCGGTGTCCTGGTCGTCATTTGTGTCCCGGTGTCCCGGTCTGTATATACATTCGTTTTTGAATTGGTCTTTTTTTTAGTTTTTAGTTTTTTACCTTTTTTTAGTTTTTTTAGTTATACCTCATGATTCCCTGTGTCCCGGTCGTCATTTGTATCCCGGTGTCCCGGTCTGTATATACATTCGTTTTTGAAATGGTATATGATGAAATAAATTTTTGTATTTTTCCCCTTTTTTCCTTTTTAGTTTTTTTTTATTTTTATTTTTTTTAGTTTTGTTTTTCTCCTTTATTTTTCATTTTTTATCTTTTTTTCTTTTTTTTCTTTTTTAGTTTTTTTAGTTTTTTAGCTTTTTTAGTTTTTTTATTAGTTTTTAGTTTTTTTTTCTTTTTAGTTTTTTTTTGTAGTTTTTACCTTTTTTTTAGTTTTTTTTACTAATGTCCTGGTCGTCATTTATACTCCCTGTGTCCTGGTCGTCATTTGTGTCCCGGTGCTTTGTTGATGGTGATTGCCAATCGAACATTCCTTGTGACCCGGTCGCTTTCTCTTTGAGTGTCCCGGTCGTCATTTATATTCCCTATGTGCCGGTATCCCGGTCGTCATTTGTGTCCCGATGTCCCGGTCTGTAATTTCGTCAGCCGAAAACATGACGTCAGTCGACACACAAACATGACGTCACTCGACAGACACACACACACACAGACAACTTATTTTATATATATAGATAGATATACATAATAAGCCTTTGACGTCATATACAAACATACAAAATACATAAAGGACGTCATAATGCTCAATCCTTATAATTACATTAGTCGACAAACATGACGTCAGTCGACAAACAACTTATTTTTATATACATAGATAAATACATTTTATAAATAAATAAATTTATTGTAGGATTTATACTCAAAAATATCTCTTTGAATTAACTCTTTTAGCAGCTTCTTCGGCTGTTTCTTCTGTTATTTTAAGATCTATACTAAAAATTTCTCTTTGAAACGCCTTCTTATATACTTATAATGACGTCATATACAAAGCCTTTGACGTCATATACTAAGCCTTTGACGTCATATACAAACATACAAAATACATACATGACCTCATAATGCTCAATATATATATATATAGATTACTTGGATTTTCCTGAAATAAAGATTAAAATGTTTTAAGTTTCCAAATAATTGATCCTTAAATATCATAATTTGAACAAGAAATGTGTTAATAACCCATCCTGTCCCAACGGCCCCACACGTAGCCAAAAATATGGTACTTATATGAGTCTATGGCAGCAAAATGATGCGTAACCCCTTTCACTTACACTGTGTAAGTGGAGGGGGCCTTACACTATACTAAGACTCATTGTTGTAGTCAAAAAGACGCTTGTTTAACTATCTGTACTTGCCATTTTAAAAAAAACTCTCCCGACCCCCTCTCATTGACAACATATATATGATTTTTTTTTCGTAAAAATTCAACTTGTTAAAATCATAACATTTAGTCGCCATTCACCAATAACTCAAGTTTCACAAATAATACTTTTTCATGTTAATTCACCTAACCCATGGAAAGAAAATAATACATTGACTATTGACTATACTTTTTAACGCATAAATTGGAAGGCAAAATTAGAAATGTAATGAAAGGATAGCGATCGGGTATGAAGGAAAGAGACGAAGAAAGAGGAGTGGCGAGAAAAGGAGAACAATGTAAAACATTATAAATGGGGATAAGACATAACACTGCTGAAGTCCTGATTTAATACCCAACCAGCTACTAACCTCGTTTCTTTCCTTAGCTGCAGCTATGTTATTCTCGTACTTTTCACTTTTCAACTATTCACTTTTCTGTGTGTATCTGGTATGCAATACAAGGATAGAACCTTTGCTCAAGCTCTTCTCTCAGCTGAAGCAAATGCTCGGTCATAATCTAAAGAACTGAGGCCTAACGGGGTTTGATGACTGTAACACTTCTCAATTATTAATCTAAGAGTTAAAAATCTGTCGAGGCATCCTCTCCTCTTCATAAAGCCCCAAGTTTTCCCTTGAAACTTTATCTAGAGCATTTGTAAGTCTAAATGGTATCGTCATACTCAGTAATTTGCCTCCTACAGAAACAAAACTAATACTTCTGTAATTACTATCTTCACTCTTATCAACTTTCATATAGGAGGGTTTAGTTACAGTTTTCTAAAATCACATGGTGTTCTATTACACTATTAGCATGGCCATATTGTTTTTAAGTCCTTTAAGTAGTGACATTGATTCCTCCTCAGAAAATAAATCTTCCTTCACGTTTAATGTGTCAACAGATTTGTATTCTTTTCAGTATCTTTCCTTGTATCTCTATCACAGTTTGGTACATTCTTAAAATAGCCCATCCGTCTCTCTTTAACTCTTTCGGTACCACTGATTGTGGCCCAATTTCTGTGTTTAACTAGGTCAAGTCCAGATTGTGTACTGCTTGTCAATTTATTGAAATGCCAGTACAATATTGTACTACTTTGCCACTTGGCTGCATTTTGCAGGTCTTCCGCGGTTTTATTCATGGCTTCCACTTCTCTAACAGTTCGCAGTAACGAACTCTAGTAAGGAGTGACCCGGCTCAATAGTAACCGAAACTCTAAAACACAGAGTTTTGACAGCAATAGTTACATAAAAAATATTGAATTTTAATGCTGATTTAAAATATATAAATTTCATCAAAATTTGCCTTATTTTAGAAAATAGGAAGAAACATCCCTTAAAAGTCATTGAATCTTAACGAAAATCGCACCATCAGATTCAGCGTATCAGAAAACCCTACAGTTGAAGTTTCAAGGTCCTATATACAAAAATGTGAAATTTTGTATTTATTGCCACAAGACAGATCACAGATGCGTGTTTATTTTTTTTTTGTTTATATTTTTTTTCCCAGGGGTGATCGTATCGATCCAGTGGTCCTAGAATGTCGCGAGAAAGCTCATTCTAATGGAAATTAAAAGTTCTAATGCTCTTTTAAGTGACGAAAAAATTTGAGGGTACCTAGGCCACCTCCCACGCTCATTTTTTCCCAAAGTCACCGGATCAAAATTCTGAGATAGCCATTTTATTCAGCATAGTCAAAAAACCTAAAAACTATGTCTTTGGGGACGACTTATTTGGGGGGAGGGATTTAGGGGAGGGGGTTATGCTGGGGGAGCTTTTTTGGAGGAATTTGTCATGGGGGAAGAGAATTTCCATGAAGGGGGCGCAGGATTTTTCAGCATTTTTTTAAAGAGCAATAAAAAAATAAATATGAAAAAGTGTCTTCGACTGAAACTAAGGAGCAGCATTTAAATTTAAAACGAACAGAAATTATTACGCATATGAGGGGTTCACCTCCTCCTAATACCTAGCTCTTTACGCTAAAGTAATTTTATTAATTTCAACTATGTATTCTACGGCCTTTGTTATTCTAGGGTCATTCTTAAGAAATTGGGACAAAATTTAAGCTTTAGTTTAAAGAGCGAGGTATTGACGAGGGGGTGAACCCCCTCATACAAATAATGAAAACATACGAATTTGGAATTCGTTACGTAGGTTAATTCGTAAGTTACGTTTATTTTTACTAATAAAAACGTTCGTATAATTAAAAGTTCTAGTCACCTTTTAAGTAACAAAAAAATTGGAGGGTAAGTAGGCCTACTCCCCGCTCCTTTTTTTCTCAAAATCGTCCGATTAAAACTATGAGAAAGCCATTTGTCCAAAAACATAAATTAATATGCAAATTTTGTTTTAATTATTCATGTGCAGAGAGCCAAAATCAAAACATGCATTAATTCAAAAATGTTCAGAAATTTAATAAAAAAAACAAGTTTTTTTAACTGAAAGTAATGAGCGACATTAAAACTTAACACGAACAGAAATTACTCCGTATATGAAAGGGGCTATTCCCTCCTCAACGCCCCGCTCTTTACGCTAAAGTTTTTTACTGTTTTAAAAAGTAGAGCTGAGAGAAAGAGTCAAACGTCCGCGTAAATAGCGGGGCGTTGAGGAGGGAACAGCCCCTTTCATATAATGCAGTGCCTGTGGATAAAGTTCGGATTGGTGCTAGGAAAACCCAAATTGCGGCTGCGTATGTGGATATCATTTGACCGGCCATCGTCTAGAGCTTTGTTCTCTGTGAAACAAAAGAGTAAACTTGAATATAAGGCCAGTTTGAAGAGAGCACGCTTGAATGCATGGCCAGGCCCCACCGATAAGGCCTCCTGGAATAAGGTTATTAATAGCGAGAAATGTTCCCCATGTGCTCTATCTTGTTTCCAGCTAGCTAATTTTGTCCATCATTATAAGCGTGTGTTCTGTGTATTTAATAGTTTTCTTCAGTCTTTTTATTATAAGTTGCTTAAACCGCCGTTACCATAACGTCTCCTGCAGGCTCACGTCCAGCCAGTAGCAATATCTGAAATTCGCCGGGCTTTAAGAAAAATTAAGCGTTCAAATAGCCTTGATGGTGACGGCCTTTCTTACCGATTTTTGCTTATGATTGTCTTGCTCTACTTAACCATCTACAAATATTTGTGCTTTGCTAGCACAGTCGCTTGTTCCTGATAGTTTCCTTCGCGGCCATGTAACGTCTATTCAAAAGCGAGACAAGGACCCCCACGTCATGTGCAAATTATCTTCCCATTACTGTATCGTGTTTTGTAAGTAGGTTGCTTGAACATTTATTACTACCAGAAATTGAATCGAGTTGTGATTTTACGCCTTTTCATTTCGGTTTTCAGAAAAGTTTCGGTTGCTCCCATGCACATCATGTTTTAAGCCGGCTCATGAGAGATGCCGTAAAAACTAAAATGTCTATACTGTCGTACTGTTGACATTTCTGTGGCTTTCGACAATATTGTGCACTCTCAGGCTCTATTTTCCCTTGCGTCTTCAGGTGTTAATCCTTCTGTACTATGTTTATTGTCTTCTTGGTATTCAAAGTCTGATATTAAAGTTACCGGGAATGGCCAAATATCTGACCCAGTAAAAATTAATAAGGGAGTTCGGCAAGGTACCGTGTTGTCTCCTAGCATATTTAATTGTGTGCTTGTATCGTGCATGCGTCCCCTTAAAAGTTCCGTTTTTTATGGTAATATTGGTTTGTCTTCTGTTGCATATGCAGACGACGTTCTACTTGTTGCCCGTACTCGCCGTGGATTGCTTTCCAATTTTACTATTTTAACCAATGAACTTTCTAAGATTGGACTGTCAGTTAATGCGTCTAAATGCGAGTTTATTTGTTTTAATAGCCCTTATGCGGTCGCTCCACTCGTTTCTGGGACTGCAGTTCTACCATGTTCTTCTTTAGTTAGTTGGCTTGGTCTGTGTTTCGGGCCAACACTTTCCACTATCTGTTCATCCCTAGTGAATCAAGCCGTGAAAAACTTGCGCGTCGCTTACGGAAAAATCTCCCCAAAAAAAAGCCGTTGCAACCGCAACGGTTTGTGCATGATTTATAACGCTTATTGCGCCCCTGAGCTTTTGTTTTTATCAGGCATGGCTCATCTGTTTCGTAAGAGAAATCGTCACACTCTACGTGCGGATTATTTCAGATATTGCAAATTCCTCCTCCGGCTTCCTAGATGGCACCGATACAGAAAAGTCATTGCTCGATTCGGTTTAATAGATCTGCCTTCTCGGATTCAGTCTTCCAGTGATGATTTATTTAAAAAGACTATCAACTTTATTCATGTTTATGAAACTCTGCAGCCTTTTTTCCATATTGATACTGGTTAATTAGTTATTTTGTCTTTGTTAGTTTGAATTTTTTCGCTGTTTATCGTTTTGTTTTTGTTTATTTATAATACTCTGTACTTTGTGTCGTTTATACTTTTAAATCATTCATTCATTCATATGGAGGATTTTCTGTTCGTTTTAAGTTTTAATGTCGCTCCTTACTTTCAGTTAAAAAAACTTTTTTTTTTGTTTATTTAATCACCTCATAAATCCACATTTTACTCACTCTTTTTGAAAAGGGGTAGAGGTTCCTGGCCCTATATAGACGAGTATATCTACTATAATTATTATTGACCCACATCCTGACTAACTTCCCGAGAACCTAGGTTCTGCCGCCGACAACCTTAGTGAACATATTGTCTGAACATCTAAGTGATAAAGTTATGCTTTTAGGATCGATTGATAGCTGCAATGTTGGCTGATTACTTCTGGATATTTTAGCGCGAAATGCCAAATCCTCAGCGCCCTATTTCACTCTAGGGGTCAACTATAATACATGTCGATCTTTACTTACAGTTCGTTTCCACTCAGGCTTGATACTTCCTTTAAATCCAGCAAAAATACTAGTCATGAAACTCGATCTAATTAAGCTTAAGGCGTTTACCCTCCATGGGTCTTGAATTTTGAATTAATGAAAGGGAACCTATAGACAATAAACCTAAAATTTCATGTTTTTTCAAGATGGGGGAGGGCTCAAAAATTCAGTTGAAGGTTTTCAACCCAGGCAAATCAATTCACGATCTTAGTATTTGTATTCTCTGGAATCTGCCACTCGTTGACCAAAATAATATTTTATGGCACAAAATGGTACGAGGCATTATGTCTGCTCTAGAGACAGTTTTCAAGATTAGGAACTCAAAGTACCCGGTTAAGGGTTTTAAACTATGAAAAATTAATTAAATATTTTCAAATTACTATACTGGAACTTTTTTACTCAACACGGGTAAATTTTGGTATTCTATGGCATGAAATGGCAGAAAATGTCACTTTACATTTGCAGGATCTCTTTTCTTAAATAAAAAAGGCACAACATATTACGATATACATTCTAATGGATCCTTTTCCAATATTTTACGATTGATGCGATCCACCCGGAAAAACGGATTGAGAAATAAACACAAAAAACTGTCAAATTCACGTTCTAGGCATCAGGACACCCTTCCCACCTTTAAAATATCCCACCACTCTTTCAGAATAGCGATGAATAATTCGTACATCGCTCCACATAATTTTATCAAAAGGAAAGCGAAATAAGGACCTCTATAGCCGTGTTAATTTGATACGAAGCCAACTGAACAACTCTTTTTTAAGAGTGGCATGTCATATTATAAATTTGGACCGGTTTTCATGACGCAACTGATGTCTTATTTTTATCAGATAGAGATGTCTCAACAGTTGAGACTGATGTCTCAACTTTTTATTAAGTTTCAATTCAATTCATAGTTAACATATTATCAGTCATGAGAAATGATAAAACTTCCGTATGTGCTTAAGGATAGAAATGAGATTTTTATATGTCAGATGGCTTAATTCAAAATATAGTTTATACTGTATTTAAACAGTAAAAAGAGATGATAATATATGTGATCATTGTGACAGTGAAGAGACAGTTGAACATATTTTAATTGATTGTGATCATTATAGGCTATGCACCAGAGAATACACATGGAATCATTCTTCAAGGAACAAAAGGAAAATATTTCAGTGAATCTATTACTTGGTGGTTTCCTATGTGATGAACTAAATTCCACAGTCACACGGTTAGTAGTGCAATTTCTTAGAAAAAAATGGATGTGACAAGAGGATGTAATTAAAGACGCTGGGAATCACTTAATTTCCTGCGTAGCAAGCAATTACTCGAAGAATATAGAGAGAGGACCTGAGTGACCATGTTGTCAAGAGGGGTCCGAAATTCATCTCATCATCATCATCTTAAACAGTAAAAATGAGCTCAAAGCCCCTAAAAGATTGTATGTGCTGTGATGCAATTAGACTTCCAGGGGAGTTGGAATCTAAGCCATTCCTACAACAAGCTGAAAATGTTTTGTTAGGGCGCATTGACAAAAAAAGCACCCTCGATATTGAACAGCTGTTAATATTTCCAGAAGTGATAGAGAAAATTGGAGAGCAAGATCCACGTGGGTTTGAAGCAGAATACAGAATTCACGATGAACTAAAAAATTCCAAACTTCAAATGTATGTATTTTATAGCCCTAAGTTTCAACAAAATGAAGAGATTGGAGACTTCTTGTTGATAACAAAATATGCAGTAATTGTTTTAGATGCAAAAGCTTCCAAACTGGCTGAAGACCCATCGGAACTGAATTTAGAAAACTTCCGTAGGAAGTTGATGTCAAATAAGTATAAAAAACAACAAGATCGTGTTATATCTCTTCTTGAATCATTATTAAAGAACCATGACTGCAAGTTTGACGCCTTTAAAATTTACTATTATAATTTGTTTGCAAACATAAAGCGTCCAAACTTGAAGGAAAAACAAATAAACTTGAACCTTGACAATGCACTTTTCCAAGATGATTATATGCAAAAACTTTGTGACATGACTACGAATCGAAATGAAATCATAACGTCTGATAGTGAATATTCACTTCGCACTCTACTAGCATGGTTAGTTCTTTATTTTTTTCTGAAATATTACACTTATTAATTAGGGAATAATTTGCTATGGGGTAATGGGCAACTGTACCTCTCAGATCTTAGTTTCCGCCCCCTAAACTCCGGTTTGGCTTCCCCTCCAGCCGGAATTGAGCTTCTCCAAAAATCTTGTCAAAACTAAGATATGCATGCATAATTCAAGCATCCACCGAAACGAGTTAGTTTTCTTGAGTATATCTCTACCTTTTTTGTTACCTTGTGCATTATTTCTCGGTTCTCACTTTCATTTTCACTTGGTTTGGGACAATTGACTCAAATTCCCCCTCCCCCCAGGATTTTGATGATTTTACGCCGCTGATATAAATCTGTGTCTAGTTGATATTCTCAGACGAAGCTTTTCACGTTTCAAATATTTAAGTTGCAAATTAAGATCCAACCGAGCGTTTAACACAGTTATGTAATTCTATAAGCTTAACTTATCTTCAGTTAGCTCCCCATCTCTAAAACAAACGTTTTATTTGTTTTTATATATATTATCATAAATCACCATATATAACACCATCATATAGCCCTTCAGTTGCAGTCTCCTTTCTTTTCTGTTTCTTCTTTTTTTTATGTAAAATCAAATACAAGATTAACAAAAAAATTATTTCAAGGGGATGTGAAACTTAGGGTCTGACACAAAAGTTACCATATTAGATTTATTCAGAGAGCCCGACTCTGGTTCCTATTTACAAAATATGGACTTTTTTAATCAGAGAACCCTACTTAGGTTTCTATTTACAAAAATGTGGATTTTTTCCAAAAGAAAGATCACAGATACTGTTTTTTTTAATGGTGATCGTTTTGAATCAATAATTTTTATTTTAGCGAGTTTTAACGAATTAAAGCGGCTGAATCAAACTATTTGTCATAGAAGAGCAAAATAGGACGCATTTGAAGGGGAATTAAAAGTTCCGGTTCCCTTTTAAAAGCCAAAAGTGATTGGATCGAATTAAGAATCTAATTTTCAAAAAAAAATATTTTTAAGTATCTGTTACTTATTATTATCTATATGAGGTTATGAAATCGTTAAAATTGATACTGTTAAAATTTACAAGATTCTGAAGTTTTGTCCCAGGAAAATATTAATACACGCAATTCAAAATTCAGTTTAGACTATATCAGGAGTTACCTATTGATGCTTCATGCAACTGGGCCTTTTAAGGGAATTTTACTTGACGCTAATCCAGTGGGGACCCCCCAAATGCTTACGAGAAATCATGCCAAACCCTAATGGCATTCTCTAAGACACTGGTGTATTGTTTGCTTATGTAAATTCACACGACCTTGTCAATGACGTAGATTTGTCAACGACACTTGTTTTGATTCCAGAAAGTCTTGCGGATACAAGTAGCCAGGGAGGTTTCCCCGTTACTTGTTTTACGCAAGACATATTTGGTTCCAAAAGCCTTTGTAATCTGAGCACAAAGATTTTCTCTATGCTAGACTTACGCTAGAGTTTGTTGATCTTCTCACTGGTTAATGGACCAGGTAGTTCTTTGTTTCTCCAGGGTACAAGACTTGGATTCAAGTGGGAATTCGAGCACCTTAAATGGCTATCCGCACCATCACGGTTAAGAATTTTTTTGGAAGTATAGTTTAGTTCCAATCTGAAGGTGTGAGAGTCAACAGTGAAAAATGAATGAAGTAGACAGACGAAATGGCTAATTTAAAATGAAGAATTTCGAAGAAGAAAATACTGTGTCAAAGAATGACTGATTATATTTTGAAACATGAGTTTTCAGCTTTGGATTATTGCATGAGATTTATGCATCGCGTTCTGAAATTCTTTTCTCAATTTAATTATATATTAATTGAAGCAAAACAACGTGAAATTATTACCCAGATTTTCCGTTTAAGTTTGATATTTCAAGAAAAAAGAACAATGGTTTTTTGATCGCAAATTAGTTTCTATTTGGCAGTGGGAGAGCCACTTAAAAAAAAATTTGAATGCACAGCAATTGTCTACGTTGTGCAGGTGCCAATCTTATGATTCGATGCCTTCAGCCGGAAGTGCAATACGAGTTTGGGGGAGTCAACATTGAAAATATGCTCTACAGAAGTCCACAATATTTGTGTACATTGTGCGGCTGGTCGTCATGTGAGAACTGCACTGTTGTTGATGACTATGACAAAGAGTGTACATTATACAATCCATGTAAATTATGCAATCCATGTAAATTGCATAGAGGATATGGAGTGTAAAAAGATACCGCAAATTTGACGTAAGACTATATTAGAAGTAAAAGGGCGATTAGAATACTGGTGCAAGAATATTCTAAATTATTGTTATAACAGTTGAATATTCACGTTAATGTAAGTTTTATGATTGGAATATTGACTGGACTAATAACTGGATTAAGACAATGGAAGTATACTCAATTTTCAAATGGTTTGCTTTTTCAATCAATTTTCACGATAATCTCAACTTGTCGGTCTTATAAGCCAGTTTGCTTTTCATTTTCGGATCTCTGTCGTTTCACAATTCACACATTAGTAAAAAAAAATACCACACATTTTATGTGATATGAACCAAGAAGTATGAGGGCGATTTCAAGACAGGTGAATGAAAATATAAAATTTTCGTTATTTATATTGAAATTCACGTTTTTTAAGTTTTATAATTGAATTATTGAAAGGATAAATAATTGCATTAAGATAATGGAAGCAAACTCACTTTCCAAATAAACTCCCTTTTCAGTCAATTTTCATTAAAATTCCGACTAGTCAATCTTGTAAGTCAGCTTGCTTTTCCATTATGAAACCTTTGTGGATCCGTAATTCACACATTAGTAAAAAATATAATACTTTTGACGTTAGAAGATCCAAGAAGCATAAGAGGACCTAACATCCCCTCAGACATTAATAAAAAAAACTACCAGCAATTTTTACATAAGACGATCCAAGAAGTATACTATGGATTTGGACATTTCGCAAGGGACTGTAAGAACCCTGTTAAATATGATAAATGTGAAGTGATCACATTAACTAGGAACAAGGAAATTAAATGTAATAAATGGGGAGGTGATCACACTAACAAGGAACAAACTGCCCCTCTGAGACCTTATTTTGCTTCCCCAGACCCCAGTTTGCACCCCCCTCCAGCTGAAATTTAGTTTCTCCAAAAATTTCTTTTGTCAAAACTAGGCCTCATATAAGCATACATAATTCGAGCGTTCACCGAAACGGATTAGTTTTCTTTAGTATATCTTTACGTTTTTGTATATATGGCTCATTCTTCCAACTTCCTCTTCCCTCCAGGGTTTTGATAAAATTACACCACTGTTATAAATCTGTTACTTATTTGACATTCCCAGATGGAGCTATTTAAGTTTTTCATGCTTGCGTCGCAAGTAAATATCCAACCGAGCGTTTACCACAGTTACGTAATATTATAATCTTAACGTGTCTTTAGTTAGCGTCTCATCCCAAAGACAAACGTTTTATTTGTTCTCGTATATAATCATAAATCACCATATATAACACCATCATATAGCCCTTCAGTTGCAGTCTTCTTTCTTTTCTTTTCGTATGATCAAATACGAGATAAGCAAAAAAATATTTCTAGGGAATGTGAAATTTAGGGTCTGAAATAAAAGTTGCCCTATCAGACATAACTTATCAAAGAATCCTACTCAGGCTCCTGTTTACAATATTGTAAATTTTTTTCCAGAAGAAAGACCATGGATGTTTTTTTTCAAGGGTGATCGTATTGAATCAATATTTTTTTAAAGGAGTTTTAGCAAATTACATCGGTCGAATCGAACTATTTGTCACAGAAGACCGAAATAGGGTGCATTTGAAGGAAAATTAAAAGTTCTAGTTCCCTTTAAAAGTCAAAAGTGATTGTATCAAAGTAAGAATCTAATTCTCCGAAAAAAACTGCATTTTTGTTCAACATAGTTCAAAGGTCCAATATCTCTGGCTTTGGTGATGATATGACCTTCCATAGCCCCTGGGGAAAGGGCTGTACGCTGTATCGGTATCGGACGTATCAATACCACGCGTATCGGTATGGACGGTATGGATTTTTAATAGCTCATATAAAAGATATTGCTCATATCTACGTCCTTCCTATAAATTCCACCGTCAGCAAATTCCAAATGACATTAAAAATGGAACTTTTGGTACAATGTCTCAAGTGGAAAATCTGGGGCTAGTGGGCTACCAGAACTTTTTAGAGTGACGTTTAATGGCTTATTTGAAAGCTAATGATCATATTTACGTGATTTTTGTCATTTCTGCCGTCCGTAAGTGTGATATAGGACTAAAAACAACACTTTTGGTGTCCCTTCTTAAGTAGAAAAGCTTGGAAGTATAAAACAATATCATCATTTTAAGGTTTGCAAGAACACCTCCCGTATGCTCTTCCTCCAAGCCCCCTTAGTAAGCTACATAATTGAGGTACAAAAACTAGTATCAAATCATATTATTGGAGGTGTGATTTTGTTAGTACAGCGTTGGACTTCAATTTAAAGTATCTTGTGTTTAGTTCCAGTTTGTTGTTTTTTTTTTCAATCACAGTTTCGTCCCTTCTATATTTCCCTGTTTTTGTAAATGTGATGCACTCGTTTTTAAAAGCATGCCCCGAAAAGGCATCTTGTCAAGCCTTTTGATTCAAAAGGGAATAGAGGTCATCCAGTTCATGGTTTCCAACGATATTCGTAGGAGATCACTAAATCCATACCCCTACGAATGGCGTAATTTCGTTACAGGACTCTTATCAGACGTTGTAGCCATAGTATTTTTATTTTTTTGATTTTCTATAAACATTACATTACGATTTTGAATTATTTTTGTTAAAAGTGTCATTTTGTCAGACATTGTACACAATTTGTGACCAAGTAGCACACAAGTAGTACACAATTTTCATAACGTAATCCATCAGTAGCGGTGGGAGTTTGATAGTCAGATTTGTTCCTCATCACAACTTTTAAACCAATAAATGTAGATGATAAATATATGAAACAGTCTTCATTGGAATAAATTTGAATATGTATGTTTTCATGGACTATTACAAAGGTCGTTTGTCAATGTCAGGCTGAGGTCTTGGCAATTGGTTTACTAAGTTGTTTCACTCTGCATCACCCCTGGCTAAAAGATATATTGCTCCAGTTGCCGTTAATTTTGCGTCGTCTACACTGTATTTTTTTTCTTTAAACCAATAAATGTAGAAGATAAATCTACGAAAAAGTCCTCATTGGGATAAATTTGAAACTTGATGTTTTCAGAGAGTGATTGTTGTGGGTAGAACTACTCATAATAGCCAGCTGTGCAAAAATTGGTGTAGCAAAGTAGCATGCTACTTGGCAGTTTTCAAATTTGTTGGCAGATTTTGTCTGAAATACCATTTTTATATATAAAGATAATTTTTGCTCAAAGAAAAGCTGTCAAAACACAAGTTTTGCTCCTCCATGCAAAAAGTGGGGTAGCATAGTAGCAGTGGTACAATCCATTTGTACCAAGCTTAATAGAATCTGTTTATTAGACCGTGAAAAACAATGACAAAATTCTGAATATTTCGATCACATACACAGTGACTTTCATCAGCAGATAAACTAAAATAATACAATTAAAACCGACAGTATTTATACAAAATGAAATAATTACATATTATTTAGTGCTCTTTTATTTTTCAACGCAGTTCTGAAAACAACTCTCCTTGGCTTCCCAGTTTCCAGTTCATTTACTTTATTTGAATAATCAGATGGGAGAAATGCATTGGGAGAAATGAACTTTAATTTTTCTGACTGCAGTAAACAGTATAGGTCGAATTTAAGCCTAATTCACCCGCATTTTTTTTCAAATCTAGGTTCTTAAATAAAGCTTCATTAATTTCAATTGTTTATCTGAAAATTATCTTTAAATCCCAGTCCCTAGAAATCAAAGAGACATTCTTGAACATAATAATATTGCCTGGAAAATTAAAATGTGATATGATTGAGCTGATTTGAAATCTTCAGGTTTGGAATTTTGCTTTAAGGCCGACGAAATAGAATCTTGACGTTATAGTAATTCAATTTTTTAATTCGGGTCAGTACGTCCCACATAAGAGCTTCCGCAAGGACATGGGCATGGACTCCACTTTGATACTCCACTGAAGATTGATCCTTTCCATAATTTAGAAAACTATCCAAAGTATTACCACTCTTTAAAGCTACCTTCATTCCATTACTTTGTAAAATTCTATTTAGTTATTTACCGAGCCCTGGAGCATGTGGTAAAGAACAAAAGCATCTTTTCGAAAAAGTCTGGCTAATTAACCAGCCTGGGTAATGTTTATTTTTTATATTTCAAGTATTGTCAGTAATCCTTATCCTGGTTAATTAACCAGCCTGGATAATGTTTATTTTTTATATGTCAAGCATTGTCAGTAATAATTATCCTGGTTGGTTAATTGACCAGACTTTTTTAAAAAGAGGAAAAAAATTCCTCTTTTTGAAAAAGTCTGGTTAATTAACCAGTCTGGATAATGTATATTTTTTATATTTCAAGCATTTTCAGTAATCATTATCCTGGTTAATTAACCAGCCTGGATAATGTTTATTTTTTATATTTCAAGCATTGTCAGTAATCATTATCCTAGTTGGTTAATTGACCAGACTTTTTCAAAAAGAGAAAAAAAATGTTTTCCTCTTTTTGAAAGAGTCTGGTTAATTAACCAGCCTGGATAATGTTTATTTTTTATATTTCAAGTATTGTCAGTAATTATTATCCTGGTTGGTTAATTGACCAGACTTTTTCAAAAAGAAGAAATTTTTTTTTCCTCATTTTGAAAAAGCCTTGTTAATTAACCAGCCTGGATAATGTTTATTTTTTATATTTCAAGCATTGTCAGTAATCATTATCCTGGTTAAATAACCAGCCTGGATAATGTTTATTTCTTTAATATTTCAAGCATTGTCAGTAATCATTATCCTGGTTGGTTAATTGACCAGCCTTTTTCAAAAAGAGGAACAAATTTTTCCTATTTTTGAAAAAGTCTGGTTAATTAACCAGTCTGAATAATGTTTATTCTTTATATTTCAAGTACTGTCAGCAATTATTATCCTGGTTGGTTAGTTGACCAGACTTTTTCAAAAAGAGGAAAAATGTTTTTGGAGAATTTTAAGGAAATCTTAGAGAGATAACTGAAGAGAAGGGTCATTTTTTGCTCTTTACTCTTTTGTTCAAATCGGAGTTTCCTGATATTCTAGGCACAGTTTCATCAATTGTGTTGCTACATTGTGAAGATTTAGAAACCTGGGATAATAGATCAACTTCTATTTCAGGTTTTATGGCACGTATCATAAAAGTTGTTCACAATGGAGCAACTTGGAGAAAAATCTTGCAATCGAAGAGGAGTTAAACAGAGAATACGAATTAAAAAAAGGACAAAAGTCAGAAAACAGAGACCTCGCAGGAATATTTTTGACTCCTGTCCAAAAAGTAATCGTTGAAAGTGCCCAACCCTATCTACATATTATTGGCCTACCTGGCACAGGAAAAACTTATTGTTTGTTAATGAAAATGGTCGATGTATACTTCAATATTTTGGAGAAATGCAAGCAGAATAATGAACTAATTAATGAATTTATACTTGTTTTCCATTTAAATCCGGAAACACTCCTCTATATTAAGAACATTTTCTGGAAAACCGTTGAGACCCTACTTTTAAAGAAAAAAATGAAGAAGGAAGAGGAAGTTCCTAATAAAAACATTATAAAGTTTATCAGCCAAAGCTTTTATTATCGTGACCAGGCTGGAATAGATGATAAAAGAAGTTTCCGCAAATTCATCGACATTGATACATTAGAGACATTTCAGACTAAGGATTATGACTTGAGTAGTAAATTTAAAGTGTTTTGTGACGATATTTCTTCAGATGTTTTTAACTTCGCAAATGTGGACACGAAGAATGAAATGTTGGTGGCAACTGGGTCATTTAGGACTTCCTACATTTAATAAAAGTGATTTTAGTTCTGGTACAAGAGTTCTGGGACAAAAAAAGCCTATGCTTATTATGACGAGAAACAACGATGATATGGACAAAAAAGCATATGAACTATTGAAAAATTTGATTAAAGAAGAACAAATTAAAGAAAATGATGTAGCTGTTATCGAGTGCGTACGATATGAATCGGAAAGGTAAATTGGTTGATTCGTCTTTTTTAGATAGTAAGATCGTAAAGAAACAAATCTAAACCAAAGCCCAGGGTAATTTCTCTAGCACCCGAAATTGTACTTCCTATTCAACCTCCATTTCATTTTAAATTTCTAGTAATAGGGTGAGGACCTTCTCCTTTCCTCTAAGGTTGTATTTGTGGGTTGGCCAAAATGGGGTCAAAAATACAATACTGTCTGTCTGCGTCGAAAGCAAAAAAAAACTGCAACGAGGGAGAATTCTTTTAAAATTCAGTCTGTGAAGACTGATAATATTTTTTTTGACACATTTTGGACAGCCCACAAATACCAAAATACCAAAAATAAAAATCAACAAGATTCAGTTACAAATTTATAAAAAGTCAAAAATTTACCAAGTATTTGAAGTTGTCCCTGGTCAAACACTCAAATAAGAAGGCGAATTTTAAATAGACTGAAAATTAAAACGAGTAAAAAAAATTACCCTAAGATAAACATCTTTTTTAGCTAATGAAGAAGTCAAACGTATTTTCGTCCAATAGCCGGAAGATAATTATTTTATAGCAATAATAGAGTTCAGTTTTAAGTAGAGTTCCAGTACCCATAGTCTTAATGAGGTTGGACCGAGTAGCATTTCACACCCGTTAAGGCATTTTAAGGATTGCAGATTTACATGCTCTGTTTACTAAAGTTATTAATCTTATTATCAATTTATAATTGGAACATGGGTGTTCGTCGTCATTCCTTGCTAGTAAAGTTAACTGTTCAGTGTCTGATCAGCGTATTGCTGTCCAAATTTAAGTTTGACAGAGAGGAGCATTATCACCTTCTCTTTTTAAATAACGAAGCTACTAGATTACTTTGGAGACAAAAATCAATTGAATGTGCAGATTCTCTGAGAAAAAAACGCCTTGAAAGTAATTGAAATCCTGAAGAGAAAAACTCTTAAAGTATTATGTAACAGCTATGTGTGTACCATTATACCCAAGTTTGCCCCTGTCAATAGGTAAGATTGCGTCATATCCCCTGTGTGCACCACCATTGCGTAGCATACCACATGTGCGCAACAATTACATGACATCTCACGTGTGCGCCACCATTACGTAACACACACTTATGCACTGCCATTACGTAATATCCTACGTGTGTGCCATACTCAGTTACAAGCGGGGTTCCCCACGGGACCCAAGCCTAGCATTTCATGCGAAATCGCGTCATCCTTAATATAAATATTCCCCCATTACATAGCAACCATAGAAATTATAAAGAAAACGGCTTGAAGAAAAAATGTCTTAGAAAACGTCTTGAAATGTCTTGAAACGTCTTGAAAAACCTCTTGAAGAAAAATATCTTTTGAAACGTCTTGAAATGTCTTGAAACGTCTTGAAAAACGTCTTGAAGAAAAATGTCCTAAAAATCGTCTTGAAATGTCTTGAAGAAAATTCAACGATTTCAACCACTTTGAAAGTTTTCCTCGAGTGGTTTCCCCGTAATACCTCTACATGTAAAATTGAATTAGCAAAGAAAAAGTAACTCAAACAAAAAGAATTATACATAGAAATTCTGGTAAATTCCCCCGTGTAGAATTTCCATGTGAAAGGTCATATCCGGAAACTCCTCCCTACAGGAAAGAACAGACTGGAAATAACAATGTTATTGTCTTTTAATGAAATGATTGTGGTTGCCTATAATTAGCACATAGTTGGTCAAATCTGGGTGTCAATGATGAAACGACTGCACGAAGCTCCTTTTCTTCAAACAAAAGAACCCGATATTGCAGTTTCATTTCAGCCAGTACCGAAAATTCTGCTCTGGATAAATAAGATTTTACGAACGGCATCAATACTTTTTAAGTTTTATTTGACAAAGTATTATATTCACACTTAATATCTATCCGAAATTGAATGAGAGATGCGCTCTGAAAATTTTATTTTAAATAATTGTCACAAATGAATTCAATAGAGTTAGTAGTAATAGGTCGATTGCTCAAGCCGCGCCCATAGGCACTACTCTTTTCTTCCTTGGTGGTTTAACATCGTGAAGAAGATTTAACTGAGATTCTCCCAGTGCTGCCATCTACCTAACTAAAGTCATAGATGGCAATATTTTTAACTGTAGTTGTACATACAACATTTCTTCTTTTCTAAGAAGCCATTTTTGTCTCAAAGCAGTTTTCCATTGAATTTATGAAATTGTTGTCTGGCGTAGGAATCGAACGTGAGATTTGAAATCCCTTATGATAAAAGAACAAAGTGTTAGTCAACAGAGCCAACAAGTCATTGATGATATTAAGTTCTTAGAAATTAATTCTAAGCAAATGCCATAAATGTATTGTTTCCGGCGCGCTAGCCATTTGGTGTTAAGCATCACTGTATCGTGCAGAGTTAATTACATTATTTTTTGTTGCTATGCCACTGAGATCTTTGTTCCCGAGGAAGTCACCATTAGGTCTTGTTGCTATATTTTTGAGATAATTGTTTTCGGGAACGCACATTTTGTAATGATTTGATTGTCAAGTATATTGTCATTGAAGTAATACAACGAATACAAGTAGCACGCCCATCTGGAGAAAATTGCGTAAGAATTCATGTTGTGTCTCTGTTTCCAAGAAAGTCACCATCTGGTCTTGTTGTTATGACATTGAAATAATTGATTCTAGGGACACGTATTGCATAATGATTTGGTTGCCAGTATGTCAGCATTGAAATAACACAACAAATACAAGCAGTGCTCATCTAAAGAGCATTACCTAATCATTGATGTTATCGCTGAAATAACATAAGTAATTCAGCCACAGCCAGGCCCATCTGGAGACAATAGCGTAAACAGTATTGTATAGGTCCATATTATTATCATTAATTACACTGAAAGTGTCAACATGTCTTACAAACGAAATTTTGATAAAAATTTTAATATATCATTGGAAAGGTTCGTAATTTGAATGTTTTTTATCGTATGCTGAGTGGATGGGACTAATTTTTATACAGTTTTGTTTTATCAAAACACATTTACAATCCCTTCAGTTACCGAATTGTATATAACTGTATATCATTTATCATTTTTCGTTTAAAAGACTCTCCTCCCTACAAGCCATTCTTGAACTTTTGAATTCAATTCATTAATTATTTTTGAACCTCGACCTTCAGGAGAAGACCAGTATCAAAACTAAAAATAGCGTAAATACTGTCTTTGATTGGCTTACGTTGTTAGCCCTTGATGCGAATCTTGTTTATTTTCATTCTTTTTTTTTAACTTGAGAATTTTTTTAACTTTTTTCTCAGTAATTAAATGGCATTGCATATATTTATAGCAAAAGTCTGGTCGATATTTTTCGGAATATGGAATACTATAAAATTATGTCTGGTATTACCAAAATCTTATCAAGCATTTCAAGAGTACATTGGTCCTCAGGAGTGTCTTATACGAAATTACCGAGTGCTGAAATCGTTATCTGAATACAAGCGCATTTGACGGATATTTTAGGTGTTCTTCGATGAACACTGTTTTTTTATTTCTTTCTATATGGCTGCCTTCGTAGTTATCTGTGGCTGATCATCGTAATAATTAGTTTACTATAACACTTGAAAGTGATGGTAGTACTAAAAAAGAATGAAAGCATTAAAAAAAGTTGATGAAAAGGGGCAAATTTTGTTCAAGGTTCCGGTAAACCGTTACTCGTTGATATATCCTATCGTTATCTTTCTGGTATTAGCTTTTCGATGAAAACAAAAGGAAGAGAAAAGCCCACTGCTCTACCAATATCATAAACCAGATCTTGTCTTGTCTACATATCGAAATTGTTACCCATGTGAAAATAATGTGGTAATAGACAATGAAATCACAGGTAAAATAAAAGGGCATTGGCTGATAATATCACCAGGGAGTATAAAGACGAATTGTTGAAAAATAAAGCACCAGCAAATGCTACTATTACGATCGATAGTTTACCAAAATATACAGTCAATGAACCCAGTTATACTAAAGACAAAATGCGTTTTGAACCTGTAATTGATACCATGTTAAAAGTTGTCTTTGACCCCAAAATTGAATAAGTAACATTTCAAGAGAAAACATGAATTATTTTATGGAACGAATTTGAAACATTAAATTTTCTTATGATTATATTAACAACATGTAATATTGTACTTGCCAATATTTCAATAAAAATATCTTATAGAATTATTTTGTTACTTTTCCATTCTTTTTTTGGGTACGCTAGCAACTCCAACATTTAGAATGTTTATTCAAAAGTCAGAGATGCAACAACATCAATTTTCAGATAAAGGCACTATTACCGAGCTCACAGGACATTTACTAGAGGCTGAGATGAGTTTACAGAGTTTTTACGAAAAGTAAACATTTCAACTAAGAAGCTTCATACACGGAACATCCACAGAAATTCAGCAGCCCCAAAAAAGGAAAAAACAAAACCGAGTATAATTTTCCCAAGAAAGGAATTTGTTTTAAAATGATATTGTGAAACATTTTGAAAAAGGATTCCTTGGCGTTGGGATCTGCATGAACTCAAAAAGCATCGTTGGGGCGTGAAAAAGAGCTTTACTCCAAGCATAAAGTCGAAAATTATTATGGGGGTGAAAAAGATGCAATTTTGTCTTTCAAGTACTTTAGTTTTTAGCAAAGTTTATAGTTTATAAAGTTTTTATCGTAATAAAGTTTTTAGCACCTTGGAATTGTTCTAAGAACTTTATTGCGCTATATATATTTGAATGTACACTTTTGTTATTGACTGAAGAACGTGCGGAACGGACTGTTATAAACATACAAGATACAAAAATGTTTTTTGTTCTGGAAGAACTACCATTTGTCAATTTATGCCAAATCTGGTTACTGATGGCACTTATAAGAATGTTTTGCCTTTTACATTTTCATTAATTTTTTTTTACCCAATTAATGCGGGCTTAGATTTTTATCAGAGCTGGGTAAAGGGTATGAAAAATTGAAACATAGTTTTTTTTTTAATGGTTTGAGATGTATTAACTAAATTTTTCATCAAAAATTTCTAAGACCAAAATAATAAAGTAAAAAAAGATTTATTGCAAATATAAAAGAAAAAACAGTCTTATAAGTTGAATAAGTAACGAGATTTGGCATAAATTGATAAACAGTAGTTCTTCCAGTAAGATGATGAATCCTTGTATGCCAAACTTCTTTTTTTCGAATCTCTTCTGTAATTTCTCAATAAATTTGAAAATTTCCTGAAGGGGGACTCCGCTTTTATTGATCTTTTATATTTTTGTTCATGGTCCCTTTCTACTAGAGTGTACCATCTTTTCCAAGACCATCGTTGTGCTTTTGAACTCTCCTGGGGTGGTTAGGGTGTCCTTTCTTCTGCTAGTTTCTTACTTGACCAATCTGAAACTGAGTTTCTCTCCATTTTAGTTTATTTTCTTTCATTCAAAACGTTTCTCCTCATCTCTTCAAGATTCACCTAATCTAGTCCAATGCCTATACGTTTTAAATCGGTTGAATTAGATTCATAAGAGGTGGTGAAATCGTGATAACGTCCTTTAAAGATATTACAATCTCAGTAAAAAAAACATATATCAATATTTTCATCCATTATAGCTTAGTATGAAACTAACAGTGTGATTGCTTCTGGTACAGGTCTAAAAATAAAGACAGGCTAAGCTTAAAGATGTTTCTTGCTTAAAGTTCACTATTACACATCCACAACAGGGGGGTCCTATAATGTACCATGCTTTTTACTATGTAGGAGGCACAAATCACGATCAAGTTTTTCCCATTTTATCCAATGTGCGACGGACTTAACCTAATCATCAGCAGAATGATCAGCTCCTTCAAATTTGGACTTTTAAACTCATCTAAATTGAAAAGTGGAATTCTAAGTCCACAGTTTAGGATTAGAAGTTTTCTAGGCACATTACCCTTTACATACAGAGCTTCAACTCTGAAAAAATTGCATATTTCTCTGGCTTCTTCCTGAACAGTATTCAGTTCTTTACCAATTTTATTATATGATTTAGCTACTCAGTCATAAAATCACAGTCGCTTCATATGTCTTAATACAGTACTCCAATGCTTTTATCATAGTCCAGCATAATATAGTTCTCTTTTCAGTGATAAAAGTCAATTTCTTCATGCTCCTCAGTCAATAACAAACGTACACATTCAAATATGACTCTACAAGATGATGCATTTTCAAGCCAATAAATTCAATGTCATATATTCCATTCATCTTGGAAGCTATTGATGTAGTATCTAGAGTAAAAATGGAAAATAATGTATTAAAATTGTTTGTTACAAGTATAACGTTTTTTGAGACTTTAAAGAAAAACTTAACATATTTTTCGCCCCAAATTGATTTTTGACTCTATGCCTGGAGCACAAATCCTTTTCACGTCCTAACATTGAATTTGGAGGTCATGCAGATCCCAAAACCAAGAAATACTTTTTTCAAAAAGTTCTCAAGGTATCATTTTAGAATAACTTTTTCTTGGGACTTTCTGGAGTAGGTTTTTTGCCCATTTTTGGGGTTGCGTCATGTCTGAAACTTATTATTTGAGGGTTTTACTTGGATATTACACGTTTGTCTTGTCTGAGCTTAAGTATTGGAATAATTAGTTACCTGATGTGACTTTCGGACTTTGGCTTTTGACTTTTTGTTAATGTGACGTTTATTTGGTAAAAACTCTGTTTCCCTATCTCAGACTCTAGTACACTGCCTTTGAGCTCGGTAGTAGTGCCTATGTCTGAAAATTCCTGTTTTTACATCTTTGACTCTTTCATAAACATTATAAATGTTGTTGTTGCTAGCGCTCCCTAAAAAGTAATGAAAACGTAACAAAGTAATGCAATGGAATATTTTTATTGAAATATTAGCATGGGCAATATTATATGTTATTAATATGATCACAAAAAATAGAATGTTTCAAATTAGTTCTATAAAATGATTGATTATGTTTTCTCTTGACATGACACTTATTCCATTTCGGAGTCATACACAATTTTTAACATATTTTCAGTTACAGGTTCAATATGAGCTTCGTCGTTGGTATTATTCGGTTCATTGACTGTATCTGTTGGTAAACTGTCGATGGTTGCAGTAAAGTTTGCTGGCACTTTGTTTTTCATCGGTTCGTCTTTATATTCCCTGGTAATATTATCTTCCAATGCCCTTGTATTTTTCCTGTGATTTCAGTGTCTCTTACCACATTATTTTTCTAAAGGTAACAGTTTTGACATTTTGACAAAATATAGTTCAAGATATCTTTTATTTTCCTTTTCTTTCATTTGACTGCTATTACCAAAAAGATGGCAATAGGATTTCTCAACGAGTAATATGTTACCAGAAGCTGGAGCAACAAGTTGCACCTTGTCGTTATATATTTTCTTATGCTTGTATTCTATGTTAGCACTGACAATATGAATCTGGCACATCCACTGTCATAAGATTTGATTTTTTTTTGGAATTCCAATGAATTTTAATCTACGATTGTTGTGACAAAGCTCACACACGTTTTTATATTGTCACCACTAGTAATTGTTTTGCAATTCAAATATTTCTCTTTGTAAGCATTCAATTCTATTATAACTTTATACTGAACACACACTTTCTTGAAATATCTCATCTTCACTTTTTCTTTAAATAAGATATAAGTACTTATCATTCCAGTGTGCAATTAATATTTAACAAACAAATACAACGTAGAGACAATAGGGAAAATTTTTTCAAGACAATGGAAATTATTTATGTAGATATTTCGGCCCTATGTCCAAGGGCCGTCTTCAGTACAATACAAGAATAAGAGAGAAACTATATATATATATAAAAGAACTTACATCAAATTGTAAGAATTAAAACTGATTAGTTAAAAACACTCATTAAAACATTTTTTAAAAAAATATATAGCCCTAGCATCCTTACTTCAGCGAAGTTCAACCAGGACTGGCGAAAAGAATGAAACGAAGAAATATAAACTCATTCAAACTAAAGAGAACAAAATGATTAGATGCAATTTCTTAAAGCTAATCTTGCTTGTTTAGCAGCCTGTCTCAAAGGCCTTTTCGTAGTTGGTTCAGTACTATTATAAATTGGTTAAGTAAAATATTTTGTTAGATCATTTTTAATTAAATTTGAGCATAAAGAATTTAGTGAGTATTCCCTCAAGTCCCTGTTCAAAGAAATATTTTTATTTATTTTGAGATTAATTTCAATTGATTCTCGAACCACCTGTTTTATTCCCAAATCATTACTAATGAGTGAAGAGTTTTCAAAAAGTATCATGTGGGACGGATTATTAAATATATGCCAACCTAGAGCAGAATCAAAGGAGTTGTTGGAATTATTTGAAATTAAGGCCTTGTCTATGTCATTTTTATGTTGTTGTAACATTTTATCTAGATTCTGATGGGTCCTGCCGACATAGTATTTTCCGCAATCACAGGGTATTTGATAGACCCCTCTTTGGCGAGTAACTGGGGTCTTATCTTTACCCGAATTTAAGAAATTGATGATTTTAAAATTATTAGTAAAAACTACGTACAGATTATTTTTTGTGCAAATATTTTTTAATTTTGATAGACAATATTTGAGGGCTTATCAGTAGCCTCACATTGTGAAGTATCTTCTTCGATTTATTTCTGCATTTATATATGAATGGGAGCAAATATTTAGGGCACGATCAATGAGGGAAGTTACAACTACTCTTTGAACTTGTGGGGGGTGATTTGAATTAAAGTGAAGATATCTATTGTTTTGTGTTGGCTTTCGATATATAGTAAAATCCAGTTCATCAGCATTACGAATAATTAATACATCTAAAAACGGTAGTTTATTTTCAATTTCAACTTCAAGGGTGAACTGCAAATTTCGGTCATAAGTGTTAAGATGATCTAAGAAGCCCCGAAGTTCAGCTTCCCCATAACTCCAAAGTGAAATTGCGTCATCCATATAACGACCCCAATAGACATGTTTTAGAAAGTAAGAATTCAATGCCCAATTCTCAAGATTCTCGACGTAAATATTTGCTAGTAGCCCGGATAAAGTTGCCCCCATGGGTAACCCATTTTTTTGCTGATAAAAAGAATCGCAAAATTGAAAATACATAGAAAACTTATTACAAATTTTAACAAGAGTCATTAAAACTTCACAATCAATTCCTGTCGCTGAAGTCTCGATCAAGTGGTAATTTTCTTCTATTTTGTTTTTTAATAATTCCTCTGAAATAGTTACATCTATATTTGTATACATGGAAACAATGTCGAAACTACTAACTATTGTGTTTTCTGAAATACTTGTGTTGCTAAGTTTTTTAACCAAATCTGCCGAGTTATGAATATAGGAATTTTGAGAATACAATAAAGGTTTGAAAGCTGCACAAAGCCATTTTCCAATATTGGCAGCGGGAGCTTTAGTACAAGCTACAATAGGTCTTAAGGGAATACCCTGTTTATGTATTTTCGGTAAACCGTAGAGTTTAGGACAGAAACTACCACGGGGAAAAAATTTATTGTATAGTTGTGGGGTGATTTTACCATTTTGTTTTAGGTGCTTTAATTCATTTATAATATTATTAGTGAACTGATCAGTAGGATCATGAGTTATTGTTTGATATGTAATTGTGTCATTTAAATGCGAAAGAATTTTGTTGTCATAGTCTGTTGTATTCATGACAACAAGTGAATTGCTTTTGTCTGCTTTAGTTATTATAATAGAAGGATCTTTTCGGAGATTAGATAGCATTTTTATGTCATGCAAATTTTCCGGTGTGGAATTGGTAGGAGGCTTAAACTTTTTTTGGCTATTATAGAGGATATTTATTAGACCAGATCTAACTTCATCCGGGTTAGAGACAGAAGGATAGTGTTTACGCAAAGCGGACTCTAGAGAGGAAACTATATCTGCCACAGGAACCTGTTTCGGTAGAAAAGAAAATTTTGGACCTTTTTCTAGTGTTTCGATTTCCTGGGGTTCCAATGTTTTAGAAGAGAGGTTAACGATAGCAGGCCCAGGAGTGAATCTTGGAGAGTAAATACGGTTTCTCATCGAAGATTCATTTCGTAAGCCTTCTAATTTTTTATTACCTTAATTACCTTAATTTGCACTTCGGAGCAAATTAAGATCTGTAGATCTGTTGAATGCTCCTGAGTTGAGTCGGTGATGTCTCATAGCAGGTATGAGCAGGACGGAATGTCCCATTCATACTTCCAGTCTTTCGTGGCCCACTCTTTATCCAGTGCCTTCTTGAATGCTTCGGGGGTGGGGGCTAAGACTGTTGCTTCACACAGTTCATTCCAGGGGTTGACGACTCTGTTGGTGAAGAAACTTTTTCTGGCCCTGGTTCTGACTGACTGCTTGAACAGCTTCTTTGAGTGTCCTCTGGTGCACTGTGGGGGGCCTGGGTAGATGGGCAGGATCTTGGCATATGATGAGTTCAGCAATTTGCGGGTCATCATCATGTCGCTACGGTTGCGCCTGTACACGAGGGTAGGGAGGTTGAGAGCCCGTAAACGATCTTGATAAGGTTTGTCTCCAAGGTTTGTGATGGCCTTGGTTGCTCTCCTTTGGACTCCCTCAATTAGCCTGACATCTCCTTTGTATGTTGGGAAGGCAGCGCACATGCCAAAATCCAAAACGGGTCTAACTAGTGCCTTGTAAAGTTTCAGGAAAACTAGTGGGGATCTGCTGGTAACTGTTCTTTTGATCAGTCCTAAGTTTGTGTTGGCCTGGGACACGCTCTTGATGGTGTTGGCATGGAACTTGAGAAGGCTGTCAACGATGACCCCAAGGTCGCGTTCCTCTGTGCTGGTCTTGATGGGTGGATCGGAGTTGGAGGCATGTTCATGCATATGGTATTGGGCGCATGGGTTTGAGGATCCAAAGTGTAGCGTGCTGCACTTGCTTATATTGAACGATAAGAGCCATTTGTCTGCCCACAGCTGGATTTTCTGGACGTCTGTTTGCAGGGATTTTACATTCACTGCTCCAAATAGCTTTGAGTCGTCAGCATAGAGAGACAATTTGTTTTCCACCTCGCTGAATATATCATTGATGTAGATGTTGAACAGTGTAGGACCAAGAACAGTTCCCTGCGGTACTCCACTGATGACATCACAGGGCTCGGAAAAGACCTTTTCACCTCCAGCACCAAATAGCCTGACTCTCTGGGTTCGTCCTGACAGGAAGTCCATAAGCCAATTAACCAGGTTGGGGTGTAACTGGGCAGCAGTAAGCTTTTCTCTTAGCCTTTTGTGTGGGACTTTATCAAAGGCCTTAGCAAAGTCTAGTAAAACTAGGTCCACTGGCAATCCTTTGTCAAGCAAATCTGTAATGATGTCATATGTTTCCAGTAAATTTGTTTCAACTGACTTTCCTGGTTGAAACCCATGCTGATTAGGGGATAGGATATTGTTGACTTTCAGATGTTCCAGTATTGTATCATTGACCACTCTTTCAAGGATTTTTGCGACTACTGATGTGAGACTTATAGGTCTGTAGTTTTCTGCTTTAAGTCTGCTGCCTTTTTTGAATATTGGGGTCACAAAAGCAGTTTTCCAATCAGATGGGACAGATTTGGCATTAATAGACTTTTGGAATAGGTCAGACAGTGGTCCAGCGATGATGGTTGCCAGTTCCTTCAGCAATCTTGGGTGTAAGTGATCTGGTCCAGCCGATTTATTCGTGTCAAGATTTTGAAGCCGTTTGAGGATGTTGGAGGGGTCGATGCTGACTTGCTCCATCGTTGTGGGGGCTTCATAGCCCGGGCAGTTTGGCAGGGGGCCTTCCGGTTCACAGGTGAAAACTGAAGCAAAGTGCCTATTTAGTTCGTTTGCTACATCAGTTATGTTGGTTACGGTAGTGCTACAGGGTTTCACCAGTCTGAAGATAGTTCGACGGGAGTGGTTCTTGCTAGAGACATAATTCCAGAATTTTTTAGGATTTGTCTTACTTTCTTTGGCAAGATTGGACTCCAGATTTTCGTAGAGTTTTCTGGTGAGGTTTCTCAGCTTGTTTCGTGCCTTGGTGAATTTTGTGTGTTGCTGCAGGTCTCCTGACTGCCTGAACTTTTTCCATGACCTCTTTTTCCTGTTTATTTCTCTTTTGATGTCTTTTGTCATGT
The DNA here is from genome assembly GCF_032884065.1 of Artemia franciscana. NCBI lineage: Eukaryota > Metazoa > Arthropoda > Branchiopoda > Anostraca > Artemiidae > Artemia > Artemia franciscana. The sequence continues at coordinate 51,244,198 of NC_088864.1, forward strand.
AGGGGAGGGATCTAGGTTTTGGTTTGAAACTGGTCTTCGTGTGGGCATCCTGAGCTTTCAGTAAAACACCCTTGAATTTGGTCCATTGTTCGTCAACTGTGCCACTTAGTACATTCGGCCAGTCTGTAGTGGATAATTCATTTCGAATAGCAATGTAGTCGACAAACACTTTTTTGACTAGCTTGTTCTTAAGTACCTTCACTTTCAGCATGAGCTCTATAGTTAGGTGATCGCTTTTACCAAGGGGTGGTGAGTAATCAATACTTTGAACTAAGCTTTTGTCATTCAAGATAACCAGGTCAAGTATTGTTGGGCGCTGAAACAATCTGTATCTAGTTGGTTGGTCAACTATCTGGTGTAGGGACAATTCACTGAGGCAATTTAGGAAAGGCTGTTGCTTGTCTTGTTCGGTTGGAGTGGCACCATATCCAAAACCGTTTATCCAGTTTATAGATGGAAGGTTGAAATCGCCGGTAATAAGCAGATGTCCTTTGAGGTTCGAATTTAGTGTGCATATTATTTCTGCTATTGCTTGTTCGGTTACAACTTGGGATGGGGCTGAGGGACTTCTGTAGATGCATCCGATTCTGACTGTCTCTGACACATGGCTCCCTGGCACACATAGATCAAAGCAAACTGCCTCAACAAAGGGGCAAAGGAGAGGAACATCAATTATCTTTGTATTGTATCCTGCTTTAGCGAGGGCTAGTGTTCCTCTTTTGCAACCCTGGGACGACAGATTTGAGAGAACTTGGTAACCCGGGATTTTCACATGGGAATCGTGAAGTTTGTTACTACTGTTTTTAGGGCAGACTTCAGTCAGTAAGATCACATCGAACTTTTTTGAGTCAATTAGGGTTTTTAGTTCATCAATTTTGTTGGGCAACTGGTCAACATTAGTAACACATACACTAAAGTCAGAACTTACGGTTGCTGGTTCTGGTTGGCTTCTGTCCAGTATGGTTTGTCTGTTGTTATTTTCACCAGAGTCACTTTCTTCCTCAACAGAAACAAAGCTCAAGTCTTCTTCTTCTTCCTGGGAAGCCTCCGCAGTTACAAACGAGTCTGACGAATTGTCACTAATAGTGTCACTAAGGATTACATCAACATTTTTATTTTTACCAGGAAAAGCAGAACTAATTACACTATACACTAATGGTGGGGTGAAAATTGGAATCACACCACCATTGCTTCCGGGTTTTTTTGGACGATTTTGTTGCCCCTGATAACCAGATCGAGTTCACCGTTGGAGACACGATCACGCAGTTCTGCCAATAGTAATTTTCTACTGTCCCTGTCAGCTTTAACTTTGTCGTGGCGGAACTGTACAGCGTCTTTGTTATTTCTTCTTTCGTAAGACGTGTTCACGATTTTCCTGGGCAACGAAGGGTTGTTAACCGTGAATTCTTTTCGGGTATTTAAATATAATTTATATCTTAAAGACTTGGGAATAAGGTTTTCATTTCTAAACGATTCTAAAAATTTTTGTTGATTGATAATATTAGCATGTTTTTTGCCTAGACTAATAAAATAAAAGATATCATAGGTCAACTACTCCCCATAAACTAGACGAAAATAGCGACGAAGACCACACTGCCTTTCCATAACAAACAAATACAACCTAGAGACAATAGGGAAAAATTTTTCAAGACAATGGAAATTATTTATGTAGATATTTCGGCCCTATGTCCAAGGGCCGTCTTCAGTAAAATACAAGAATAAGAGAGAAACTATATATATATATATATATATATATATATATATATATATATATATATATATATATATATATATATATATATATATATATATATATATATATATATATATATATATATATATATATATATATATATATATATATATATATATATATAAAAGAACTTACATCAAATTGTGAGAATTAAAACTGATTAGTTAAAAACACTTATTAAAACATTTTTTTTTTAAATATATAGCCCTAGCATCCTTACTTCAGCGAGGTTCAACCAGGACTGGCGAAAAGAATGAAACGAAGATATATAAACTCATTCAAACTAAAGAGAACAAAATGATTAGATGCAATTTCTTAAAGCTAATCTTGCTTGTTTAGCAGCCTGTCTCAAAGGCCTTTTCGTAGTTGGTTCAGTACTATTATAAATTGGTTTAGTAAAATATTTTGTTAGATCATTTTTAATTAAATTTGAGTATAAAGAATTTAGTGAGTATTCCCCCAAGTCCCTGTTCAAAGAAATATTTTTATTTATTTTGAGATTAATTTCAATTGATTCTCGAACCACCTGTTTTATTCCCAAATCATTACTAATGAGTGAAGAGTTTTCAAAAAGTATCATGTGGGACGGATTATTAAATATATGCCAACCTAGAGCAGAATCAAAGGAGTTGTTGGAATTATTTGAAATTAAGGCCTTGTCTATGTCATTTTTATGCTGTTGTAACCTTTTGTCTAGATTCTGATGGGTCCTGCCGACATAGTATTTTCCGCAATCACAGGGTATTTGATAGACCCCTCTTTGGCGAGTAACTGGGGTCTTATCTTTACCCGAATTTAAGAAATTGATGATTTTAAAATTATTAGTAAAAACTACGTACAGATTATTTTTTGTGCAAATATTTTTTAATTTTGTTGTAATCTTTGGGATATACGGAAGATAGACAATATTTGAGGGCATATCAGTAGCCTCACATTGTGAAGTATCTTCTTCGATTTTACAAGAATGTTTTTTTATTCTATGGCTAATTATTTTATTTACAAAAGGAATGGGGTATCCATTACCAAAAAGAATATCTCTGATAAAATTTATTTCTGCATTTATATATGAATGGGAGCAAATATTTAGGGCACGATCAATGAGGGAAGTTACAACTGCTCTTTTAACTTGTGGGGGGTGATTTGAATTAAAGTGAAGATATCTATTGTTTTGTGTTGGCTTTCGATATATAGTAAAATCCAGTTCATCAGCATTACGAATAATTAATACATCTAAAAACGGTAGTTTATTTTCAATTTCAACTTCAAGGGTGAACTGCAAATTTCGGTCATAAGTGTTAAGATGATCTAAGAAGCCCCGAAGTTCAGCTTCCCCATAATTCCAAAGTGAAATTACGTCATCCATATAACGACCCCAATAGACATGTTTTAGAAAGTAAGAATTCAATGCCCAATTCTCAAGATTCTCGACGTAAATATTTGCTAGTAGCCCGGATAAAGGTGCCCCCATGGGTAAACCATTTTTTTGCTGATAAAAAGAATCGCGAAATTGAAAATACATAGAAAACTTATTACAAATTTTAACAAGAGTCATTAAAACTTCACAATCAATTCCTGTCGCTGAAGTCTTGATCAAATGGTAATTTTCTTCTATTTTGTTTTTTAATAATTCCTCTGAAATAGTTACATCTATATTTGTATACATGGAAACAATGTCGAAACTACTAACTATTGTGTTTTCTGAAATACTTGTGTTGCTAAGTTTTTTAACCAAATCTGCCGAGTTATGAATATAGGAATTTTGAGAATACAATAAAGGTTTGAAAGCTGCACAAAGCCATTTTCCAATATTGGCAGCGGGAGCTTTAGTACAAGCTACAATAGGTCTTAAGGGAATACCCTGTTTATGTATTTTTGTAAACCCTAGAGTTTAGGACAGAAACTACCACGGGGAAAAAATTTATTGTATAGTTGTGGGGTGATTTTACCATTTTGTTTTAGCTGCTTTAATTCATTTATAATATTATTAGTGAACTGATCAGTAGGATCATGAGTTATTGTTTGATATGTAATTGTGTCATTTAAATGCGAAAGAATTTTGTTGTCATAGTCTGTTGTATTCATGACAACAAGTGAATTGCTTTTGTCTGCTTTAGTTATTATAATAGAAGGATCTTTTCGGAGAACTGATGAACTGCGGGGCTTCTTAGATCATCTTAACACTTAAGACCGAAATTTGCAGTTCACCCTTGAAGTTGAAATTGAAAATAAACTACCGTTTTTAGATGTATTAATTATTCGTAATGCTGATGAACTGGATTTTACTATATATCGAAAGCCAACACAAAACAATAGATATCTTCACTTTAATTCAAATCACCCCCCACAAGTTAAAAGAGTAGTTGTAACTTCCCTCATTGATCGTGCCCTAAATATTTGATCCCATTCATATATAAATGCAGAAATAAATTTTATCAGAGATATTCTTTTTGGTAATGGATACCCCATTCCTTTTGTAAATAAAATAATTAGCCGTGGAATAAAAAAACATTCTTGTAAAATCGAAGAAGATACTTCACAATGTGAGGCTACTGATAAGCCTTCAAATATTGTCTATCTTCCGTATATCCCAAAGATTACAACAAAATTAAAAAATATTTGCACAAAAAATAATCTGTACGTAGTTTTTACTAATAATTTTAATATCATCAATTTCTTAAATTCGGGTAAAGATAAGACCCCAGTTACTCGCCAAAGAGGGGTCTATCAAATACCCTGTGATTGCGGAAAATACTATGTCGGCAGGACCCATCAGAATCTAGACAAAAGGTTACAACAGCATAAAAATGACATACAAAAGGCCTTAATTTCAAATAATTCCAACAACTCCTTTGATTCTGCTCTAGGTTGGCATATATTTAATAATCCGTCCCACATGATACTTTTTGAAAACTCTTCACTCATTAGTAATGATTTGGGAATAAAACAGGTGGTTCGAGAATCAATTGAAATTAATCTCAAAATAAATAAAAATATTTCTTTGAACAGGGACTTGGGGGAATACTCACTAAATTCTTTATACTCAAATTTAATTAAAAATGATCTAACAAAATATTTTACTAAACCAATTTATAATAGTACTGAACCAACTACGAAAAGGCCTTTGAGACAGGCTGCTAAACAAGCAAGATTAGCTTTAAGAAATTGCATCTAATCATTTTGTTCTCTTTAGTTTGAATGAGTTTATATTTCTTCGTTTCATTCTTTTCGCCAGTCCTGGTTGAACTTCGCTGAAGTAAGGATGCTAGGGCTATATATTTTTTAAAAAAATGTTTTAATGAGTGTTTTTAACTAATCAGTTTTAATTCTTACAATTTGATGTAAGTTCTCTTTAGTTTGAATGAGTTTATATTTCTTCGTTTCATTCTTTTCGCCAGTCCTGGTTGAACTTCGCTGAAGTAAGGATGCTAGGGCTATATATTTTTTTAAAAAATGTTTTAATGAGTGTTTTTAACAAATCAGTTTTAATTCTTACAATTTGATGTAAGTTCTTTTATATATATATATAGTTTCTCTCTTATTCTTGTATTGTACTGAAGACGGCCCTTGGACATAGGGCCGAAATATCTACATAAATAATTTCCATTGTCTTGAAAAAATTTTCCCTATTGTCTCTACGTTGTATTTGTTTGTTAAATATTAATTGCACACTGGAATGATAAGTACTTATATCTTATTTAAAGAAAAAGTGAAGATGAGATATTTCAAGAAAGTGTGTGTTCATTATAAAGTTATAATAGAATTGAATGCTTACAAAGAGAAATATTTGAATTACAAAACAATTACTAGTGGTGACAATATAAAAACGTGTGTGAGCTTTGTCACAACAATCGTAGATACAGACGTATTTGACGGATATTATTACGTAATTTCTTATGAACTTTTTTTTTTGGATTTTTTTCAATGTGGCCTCTCCCCGTCCGTGGTTCTTTGTGGCTCATCATAGATACTAGTTAGTTTACTGTCGTTTTCGATAAATATTAATTAGACGAAAATAGCGACGAAGACCACACTGCCTTTCCATAACAAACAAATACAACGTAGAGACAATAGGGAAAATTTTTTCAAGACAATGGAAATTATTTATGTAGATATTTCGGCCCTATGTCCAAGGGCCGTCTTCAGTACAATACAAGAATAAGAGAGAAACTATATATATATATATATAAAAGAACTTACATCAAATTGTAAGAATTAAAACTGATTAGTTAAAAACACTCATTAAAACATTTTTTAAAAAAATATATAGCCCTAGCATCCTTACTTCAGCGAAGTTCAACCAGGACTGGCGAAAAGAATGAAACGAAGAAATATAAACTCATTCAAACTAAAGAGAACAAAATGATTAGATGCAATTTCTTAAAGCTAATCTTGCTTGTTTAGCAGCCTGTCTCAAAGGCCTTTTCGTAGTTGGTTCAGTACTATTATAAATTGGTTTAGTAAAATATTTTGTTAGATCATTTTTAATTAAATTTGAGTATAAAGAATTTAGTGAGTATTCCCCCAAGTCCCTGTTCAAAGAAATATTTTTATTTATTTTGAGATTAATTTCAATTGATTCTCGAATCACCTGTTTTATTCCCAAATCATTACTAATGAGTGAAGAGTTTTCAAAAAGTATCATGTGGGACGGATTATTAAATATATGCCAACCTAGAGCAGAATCAAAGGAGTTGTTGGAATTATTTGAAATTAAGGCCTTTTGTATGTCATTTTTATGCTGTTGTAACCTTTTGTCTAGATTCTGATGGGTCCTGCCGACATAGTATTTTCCGCAATCACAGGGTATTTGATAGACCCCTCTTTGGCGAGTAACTGGGGTCTTATCTTTACCCGAATTTAAGAAATTGATGATTTTAAAATTATTAGTAAAAACTACGTACAGATTATTTTTTGTGCAAATATTTTTTAATTTTGATAGACAATATTTGAGGGCTTATCAGTAGCCTCACATTGTGAAGTATCTTCTTCGATTTTACAAGAATGTTTTTTTATTCTACGGCTAATTATTTTATTTACAAAAGGAATGGGGTATCCATTACCAAAAAGAATATCTCTGATAAAATTTATATATATATATATATATATATATATACATATATATATATATATATATATACTAGCTGTTGGGGGCTATTGAGGCAAGTGTGGCACAATATTCCAGCCCCCCCCCCCCCTCATGACACCCTTCTGATGCACATTATCACACTTAAGGGCTATTCAAGCTTTTTTCTTCCAAAAAATTTATTATGAACTAATAAATAAACATTCTTTTATCTGAATAGTGGAAACTTGCCATTTCATTGCTAGATTAGGATTTTTCGTGGATATTCTAAGGCTGTGACGCTCAATGGTTGACTTGCGGCACCCTCTAGCAAGTATTATCATACATATGACATTTTTTCGGGCATCGTTTAAACTTAATGAAAAAATTCCCATTAGCTTTTTTCTGATGACTCCTAGCAACTAAGGCGATTGTCAAACAATATTTTAGCCCCTGATGGCACCCTTCTGGTGCAAATTATCACACCTAAGGGTTTTTCAACCTTTTTTCCTCAAAAAATAAATTTATAAACTAAAAACGACCATTGTTTTAATTTGAATGGCAGAAACTAGCCATTTTTTGCAAGATTGCGATGTTCCATGGCAATGCCAAGCCCATGACACTCTATTACTAACACATGGCACCCTGAAGCAGGCATCATCATGCATATGAAATTTTTCGGGAAAATTCCTGCAAAAATATTCGTTTACACTAGAATCGATTGTTTAAACTTAGCGAAAAATCCCCATTAGCGTTGCCTTTGATGATTCCTAGCAATTGAGGCCCACGTGGCACAAAGTATCAGCACCCTGATGACACCCTTCTGGCGCAAATTATCAAACCTAAGGGGTTTTCAGCCTTTTCCCCACAAAAGTAATTCAATAAACTAAAATGTGACCATTGTTTTTATTTGAACAGTGGAAACTTGCCATTTTATTGCTAGATTGTGATATTCCATGGCATTTCCCAGCCTGTGACACTCAATGACTGACGCTCGGCAACCTCTAGCAAGCATTATCACATATATGATCGAGCACTTTCCTTTAAAAATATTCGTTTTCTGTAGAATCGATAATTCAAACTTAATGAAAAAGTCGTTACTAGCGTTTCTTCTGATGACTCCTAGCAATTGAGGCCAGCCTGGCACAATATGCCAGCCACGATGACACCCTTCTGGTGCAAATTATCACACCTAAGGGTTTTCAAACCTTTTCCATAAAAAATAAATTTATAAACTAAACACTGATCATTAGTTTTATTTGAACTTGGTGCATTCTTATTATAAAACGTGTTGCATGTTGATTTTTCTCCTCTTGAAACTGACTTTGCTCATGGAACTTGTTGCTTGCTGATTTTTGTTCGTCTAACTTGTAACGTGTTAATTTTTGTTTGTGAAACTTAATCTATATTGATTTTTCCCTTCGTGAAACTTCCACATTGATTTTTCTCCTCGTGAAACTAATTTTGTTCATGGAACTTGTTACGCGATGATTTTGTCTAGAACTTCATGCGTGCCAACTTTTGTTCGTGAAATTTGTTGTATGTTATTTTTTCTCTTCATGAAGCTTGTACATTGATTTTTCTCCTCATGAAACTAATTTTGTTCATAGAACTTGTTGCGTGCGGATTTATGTTCATGGAACCTGTTGCATGCTAATTTTTCTTACTGACACTTGTTGCATGTTGATTTTTTTTCTTTGTGAAACTTGTGCATTGAATTTTCTCCTTGTGAAACTGATTTTGTTCATGGAGCATGTTTCGTGCTGATTTTTATTCGTTGAAATTTTTGTGTGCTGTTTATTGTTCGTGAAACATCGTGCATTTTGATTTTTCTCTTTGTGAAACTTTTACATCGGTTTTTCTCCTAGTAAAACAGATTTCGTTCATGGAAGTTACTGCGTGTTGATTTTGCCCATGAAACTTGTTTCGTGCTGATTTATTTCTTGAACCTTTGCACATGTTGATTTTTTCTTTGCGAAACTTGTGCATTGATTTTTCTCCTTGTGAAACTGATTTTGTTCATGGAACCTGTTGCATGTTGATTTTTGTTCGTGGAAATTGTTGTGCGCTGTATTTTGTTCATGAAACATTCTGCATGTTGATTTTTCTCCTCGTTAAACTTTTACATTGATTTTTCTCCTAGTAGAGCTGATTTTGTTTATGGAACCTGCTACGTGTTGATTTTACTCATGAAACTTTTTGCGTGGTGATTTTTGCTCGTGAAATTTCTCGCATGTTGATTTTTTCTTCCCAAAACTTGTGCATTGAGTTTTCTCCTTTTGGAACTGATTTTTGTTCATGAAAATTGTTGCGTGCTGACTTTCGTTCGCGAAACTTGTTGCATGTTGATTTTTCTCTTCGAGAAACTTGTAGATTGATTTTTCTCCTCCCAAAAAAATTTTATTCATTAAACTTGTTGCGTGTGGCTTGTTTTTCGTGGAACTTGTTGCGTGCTGATTTTTATTCGCGAAACTTGTTGAACGTTGATTTTTCTCTTCGTGAGACCTGTACATTGATCTTTCTCATCACAAAACTAGTTTTGTTCATGGAACTAGTTGCTTGCTATTTTTTGTTCGTGGAATTTGTTGCGTGCTGATTTGTATTTCTGTGAAACTTGTTGCATGTTGAGTTTTCTCTTTTTGAAACTTTCACATGGATTTTTCTCCTTATGAGACTAATTTTGTCCATGGAACTTGTTGCATACTGATTTTTGTTCGTGGAAATTATGTCGCGCTGGCTTTTGTTCTTGAAACTTGTTGCATGTTGACCTTTCTTTGTGAAACTCTTACATATATTTTTCTCCTCGTTATACTGATAATATTCATTTAACATATTGTGTTCTGATTTTTTTCGTGGAACTTGTTGCGTGCTGATTTTTATTCGCAAAACTTGTTCCATGTTGATATTTCTATCGTGAAACCTTTACATTGATCTTGATTTTTTTTTTTCTTTCTGTGAAACTTGTTGCATGCGGATTTTTTCTTTGTGAAAAGTTTACATGGATTTTTCTCCTTATGGAAAATATTTTGTTCGTGAAACTTGTTGCATGTTGATTTTCTCTTCGATAAACTTGTACATTTATCTTTCTCCTCATGAAACTGATTTGGTTCATAAAGCCTGTTGCGTACTGATTTTTATCCATGGAACATGTTGCGTGTTGATTTTTGTCCATGAAACTTCTTGCATGTTGATTTTTCTCTTTGTGAAACTTGTACATTGATTTTTCTCCTCGTGAAACTGATTTTGTTCAGGGAACTTTTTGCGTGCTGATTTTTTTCATGGAGCTTTATGGCTGAAAAATGTCTCTAATATCTGTAATTATCAGCTTTAAATGTGGCACAGCAAGATCAGTGTTTTCATTACATCTTCTCGTAATGAAGAACTTCTGTTTGTGGAATCGATATTATAGAGGACAAAATTACAGCTTTTAGACTCATTTTACAGTCGTTGAAATTTTACATTAATAGCCGAGAAGTTCTCGCATCCTGCGAGAACTTCTGTTGAATCCATTCGCAGCGAAATAGCTGATAGGTTGCTTCTGAGATTTTGAATTTTTGACGAGACTCTTTCTGTTCTGTTAAATTTTTTATGTATTTTTTGTAGGGTTTCAGATAAATTAATAGAATTCCCAATTAATCTAAAAATATGGTATTGATAATGAAGAATATTTTTCATCTTTCTGTAAGGGCCAAGCCTCACAAATTCATCTGAGTGCCTAACCCGTTCCTTAAAACTGTACGTTAAAACTGCAGCTAACGTGAAGGACCTATTGGGACCTATTGTTGTTCTTATTGCCATCGAAGTTGCTTTATTTTAGACTTTCGGTTACAACAGTTGCCCGAGTCCCTCCTTGCTTGTATCTCAAACTGTTTGACCATCATATTCCGTAAGAAAACAAAATGTTGGAGATTTTCTGCTATCTAGCATAATTTTTCAGCTACACGGAAAGCAGGTCGTCCTTGTCTGGGTTGGGAGGATGTCATAAATAAAGATTTAAAGGAAATGGGAACTTCCTTGGAGGTTGTAAAGAGGGAGGCTTTAAATAGATTAGGTTTGAGGTGGAGTGTGCGTAGCTGTGTTGGCCTCAGGCGGCTTGGTGCTGCAGTGAGTTATTAGTAGTAGAAGTAGTAGTAGCATAATTTTTCCTCTTTCCAAGGGTGTATATTGGATCTTTTTAGTACTCTTTATTCCTAAGCAACAGAAAATTCTGTTTTTATCTAGTTGACGTCCAGCGCTTTCCCTTGAGAGGAATAACAAGCAAAGTAATAGTATACGACTTCTTTGTTTGAACTAATGGAGAGGAAGTTGGCTATAAACGGCTGAAGGAGAAATAATAAAGATATAGTTTATTAACCACAAAGAAATATTCAAAACACTTAATCGTGTTTTACTTAAAATCAGCGTTGGAGCAATAGAATAACTTTGCCATCAGGTCACAAAAAGCTGACACCCTTCTAGTTGCCATCAGATCTAGTCTCTGTAAATTTTATTAGCGACTCAATGTTAATAAGAGCCAAAAACTCTGTTTTGACTTATCTCTCTTTATTGGTTTATCTGTTTTTCGTTACACAATTCTTAGTTACAACATTGCTTAGATGCAATTTGGTGAAGAACGACGTCCGGTCCATAGTAACCGGATATTTATAACACATTTTGAAGAGAAAAAAAATGGTCGAGCGAGGCCATCTTCGAATCTTCACTCGAAGGTGATCATGGAATGTTTAATATTATTTAGATTAACCTTAATGTTATAAGCTTATGACGAAAACAAACTTAAGAGAATTTTTAAAAATAGCCTTAAACACGCAAGAAGTAGTGTCAGATCGAAATGAAAATTGCACGAGTGGAATCTCTATAGTTGTATTCAAACGCTCTAATATAACTCTTTCAAAATTTAAATTATACATGGTAACTTAAAAACGTTTCTAAATATTGGGACTGAAAGCCATTAAAATTTCTTTGAATGGAAGCAGATTTACATTCGATGTTTTTTTTATGTATTGACACATATTTTTGGACTACAATGCAAATATTCAAATTCAAAATTGTATATTTATTTTTTCAGCTTTGCGAGGAAATGGGAAAAATCTTCAAATTTCGAAAATTATGAAAAGTTTCCAATAAGTTTTGCTTACGAAAGCAAAAGACAAAAATTTTCCCTCACGGAGACGGCGTTCAACTGTCATTTTCCGCTTAGAGGACTTGAAGTCAATCACATCATTATATGTATGACTTATACCAATGTTGCACCTACTACTTATTTTCAAGAAGCAGGAGGTTTTTATTTCGACTCTTTATACAGCGACGGATACAGAAAATTTGACCTCCTAGAAGCATTAAGTAGAGCCATCTCCAGTGTCACTGTTTTTTATATTGAGGACGATCCTTTACTCTGCAATATTCAATGTGACTTAAAAACAGCAGTCCCATCTATTTCGCAAAGTAATATTTATAAAAAGAAAGTTAACCTTACAGAAGTTTTAAAAAGTTATGAACCCTTGAGCATGGACAGCATCAATTCACTTAATATTGTGAAGGCTGCATCCGAATTTCATTACTTTCACTTCACCTACCACTCAATAAGATGTCCCGTAAATTCAAGTCGATTTTTACCTGGCGTTTGCAACCTCCAATGTATTGATAATTTAATGAAGGAACTTAAGTACAACATGAATTCAGAAAACCCCGAGTTTAAAAATTTGTTTTTTAAAATGGTCGTCATTGGTGAAATTGTAACATTATTGGACGAGCTTCTCCATAATTTAAGTTTTTATACCAAATTTGTTTTTCTTTTAAATGAAGACAAAAAAGGTATATTTAAGCTTAGAATTGAGCTTACAAATACTAATTTGAAGAAATTCCTGCAAGACTGGAAGAAAAAACTTGAAACAACAACAATAGAGCAGGCAAACCTGTTATTAACAGAGGAAAATCAAACGTTTTCATATTTAGTTCGAAGTTTGGTTTTCATTATTGAGACAGCAGCACTTCCTTTTATCCCTGAAATTGCTAAATGTCAGTTTTCTCATCCAGAAAGTCTATGTGATAATTTTAGTCTAGATAAATCGTATTCTTCTTCTTCATGGATGTATGAAACTTTTGGTAGTCGACGAATTACCCTCACTGATGAGAACGGTGCCATCATCGACGACGTCATCTTTGAGAAAGAAGACAGAGAAACGCAAATAAATCACACATGGGGTCAGAACTACCAAATAATAAGAAAACAACTAGAAGTTCTTAGTCCATTCAGAGAAAGGATTTTAGGAAATATTCTTACATTAATAAAGATTTCTAGACTCCCAATTTATGTTTTACAATTACCTGACAAAGCTGATGGATTCAGTGAAATTGTATTCAGTCCAATTAAGAAATTGAATCAAATATTGCTGGGTATTAAGCTTTATTTGAGTCAAAGAGAGATACGGTTTAGCCGTTTAGTAGTTTAGCCATACTAAATTATGAGCAAAAGACATCCAACTCCGAGCAGTAGGAATAGATTAATGCTTGGAAACAAAGCAATATTCGGTTCAATGGGATAAACGTCTCGCACCATAGTCTTCATTGATAACCATTGCACTATGTGCAGCAGCAATACAGACTCTAATTATACAGCAGAATCCCTAGACTGAGTTGATGGAATTAATGATAATGAATTAAGTCAGCTTCAGGTGTTAATTCAAATATATCTTGTGATTCTACCGAAAATTGCTTGTACAAAATATCGCTTGTGAATCTATAAAAAAAAGAGAAACACATAATAAATACTGAGGTCTAATCTATAGAAAATCATGACGGATCGAAATAAAAATGCAACATAGGAATAACAAAGCTCAAAAGCCTCTAAACGAAGATTTAGGTCCTCATCGATTGAAAACTCCAGAGTACCATATTAATTAATGAAGTTTTTGTTTATTAATTAATGATTTTAATTAATGATTTTTGTAATGATCATTTAATTAATGATCATTTATATTAATGATTTTTGTTTTTATTCTGATTCGCATTAATAATGAAGTTTGCTTTTTGTTCTGATGATAGCACTGATGATAGGCACTGGAAAATTGTAAAGCTGTTTAAGGGCTCATTGAGAACTAATGCTGTGTCCATTTTTAAAAATAAATTTCGTCTGGATAGCACTAAAGTAAAAGCAATATTTCCCAAAAACTTTGTTTTCAGCATCGTTTCCTCATTGCGTCTAATGGCGTGACAATAACTATAACCTAGTGAAAAGGACAGCTTCAAAAGAGTGGTTCGTTCTTTATACGGGTTCCAACTAGGAAAACAGCCAAAGGTTTTTCCATGTTTTTCAACAAAATAAAGTGATTCTATTTCATAATGTCTCTTTGTTGTACTAACTTTATTTATGCATTTTTTTTATACTTGTTTAATATTTTACTGTTATTATTATTTTATCGAAAAAAATTGTATAGATTTTTCTTCCAGATGGTTAGTATTACACGAAGCTCCATAGATTTCGGCATTCTTAGCCCCCGCCCCTAAGAAAAACGATCTATCCCATAGGGTGTAGCCAAGGGGCATGTGGTGGTTAATTGTACCCTGTTGATATTCAATAGCCTGAACAGACATGTGATCTGGATGAGGCGAGAATAAGAAATAGTTATTTTTTTGAATATTGCAGATTTTCCAGTGTCTTTTTATTTTCAGTGTTTATTAAGGATGCAGTGCAGTATATGTTACAATTGGGCAACTGATAATATTTGAATATATATAATTTCGATAGAGTATGTTGTGCTTATTGGGTCGAATTTCACAAGTGGAAATAAGAACAAAGAGCTTTATCGGCGTGTAATGTTAGTATTAATACAGATTTTTTTTTTATTGATACTAATCAGTTTTGTGGATTTAGTGTATGATTATTTTTTTTAAATAAATGGCTCTCTAATTCAGATTCAGTATTTATAGAATAGAAAGAAGGTTTTTTTTTATAGATACTAATGAGTTTTGTGGATTTAGTGTTTGATTTTTTTTTTTTTTAATAAATGGCTCTCTAATTCAGATTCAGTATTTATAGAATAGAAAGAAGAACCTAAAAGGACTTTTCTTTTCCAGAACTTTGCATTGAAAATAGTGATTCAGTTATAACAAATGGACTTATTAATAACGAAACGAAAAACAACAAAACAAACAAAAACAATATGCTACTACACAATAATACAAACGACGAAGAAAACCAAACTCCTTTCCGTCATACAAAAGCAGGAGTTTTCCCTGGAAAACAGTAATTAAAATAAAACTTTAGCAAACATTTCAGGTATAGGACTGTCATCAGCAAAGTAAAAGAAAGACAAACAACAATACACCCTAACTCAAAACAAAAACTCATCGATAAAAACAAACTCAAAAAGGAAAAAGTTATTAGTCCGTCCCATCACGACCGTTCAGCTAAGACACATTTCAAACTCTTATAAAATTAGAGGAACTCTCATTACGTGATGAAGCAAAGATTCTTAGCATTGATTTTAATTTGGATATCTCACAAGAAGCTCTCGATTGTGAGTTAGATGTTTTATTGTTTCCTTTTTCTCTTTTCCTCAATTGGCAGATGACAATTGTTTGATCATATGATTTTGGGTATAAATACCCAATATTTTATTATAATAACTGTTTTCACAAAACGTTCATGTTTTATGTAACTGACTTTTTGTATACACAATAATGCAGAATCCCACACCACATAATTAGTAGGCTTTATACAAAACCTTCTCAAAAGACAATACATATTCAGGACGACTTTTTAATCGCTAATATCTGTTCTAAAAACATAAAAAATTCAATGGATTAAACAACGAGAAGAAAGATAATTTTATCAAAAACAAAGGTAAGGAACTTTAATTACAGGAAAAGTCACTACAGAAAACGAGACGCTAAGAACAGAAAATCTTACTAAAGATAATAAAAGAAAAATAAATCAAACAGTTCGTGGTAACGAAGTGTAGTAAGGAGCGACCCGGCTTAATAGTAAACGAAACTCTAAAAAACGGAATTTTGATGCTAAAAGATACATCAAAAGAATCGAATTTACATGCTAATTATAAATATATAAATGTCATTAAATTTAGTCTTTGTCATCAAAAGTTACGAGCCGGAGAAAATTTGCCTTATTTTGGAAAATAGGGGGGAAACATCCCCTAAAAGTCATAGAATCTTAATGAAAATCACACCATCGCATTTGGCGTATCAGAAAACCATAGAGCAAAAAATTCCAAGCTCCTATCTACAAAAATGTGGAATGTATTATTTTTTGCCAGAAGACAAATCACGGGTGCGTGTTTATTTGTTTTTGTTTTTTTTTCCCAGGGGTCATCGTATCGACCAAGTGGTCCTAGAGTGTCGCAAGAGGGCTCATTCTAACGGAAATGAAAAGTTCTAGTGCTCTTTTTAAGTGACCAAAAAAATGGAGGGCACATAGGCCCCCTCCCACGCTCATTTTTTTCCTAAAGTCAACGGATCAAAATTTTGAGATAGCCATTTTGTTCCGCATAGTCGAAAACCATAATAACTATGTCTTTGGGAATGACTTACTCCCTCACAATCCCTAAGGGGGGGGGCTGCAAGTTACAAACTTTGACCAGTGTTTAATATAGTAATGGTTATTGGGAAGTGTACAGACGTTTTCACGCGGATTTTTTTTTGTTTGGGGGTGAGGTTGAGGGGAGGGGGCTATGTGAGAGGATCTTTCCTTGGAGGAATATGTCATGGGGGATGAAAAATTCAATGAAAAGGGCGCTGGATTTTCTAGCATTACTATAAAAAAAACAATGAAAAAACAAACATGAAAACGTTTTTTCAAACGAACAGAGATTATTACGCATATGAGGGGTTCTAAAATTACTTTAGCACAAGGAGCGAGGTATTTAGGAGGAGATAAATACCTCGCTCTGTATGCTAAAGTATTTTTTAGCAACTTCAACTATTTATTCGACGGCCTTTTTGATTCAGGGGTCATGGACAAAACTTACGATTTAGTGTAAAGAGCGAGGTATTAACGAGGGTACAAACCCCCTCGTATACATAATAAAAATATAAGAATATAAAAGTTTGTTACGTAAGTTAATTCTTAAGTTACGCATATTTTTTACTAATAAAAACGTTCGTTAAAAATTAAAAGTTCTAGTTGCCTTTTTAAGTAACCGAAAATTAGAGGGGAACTAGGCCTCCTTCCCCACCCCTTATTTCTCAAAATCGTCTGATCAAAACTAAGAGAAAGGCATTTAGCCAAAAAAAGAATTAATATACAAATTTCATCTTAATAATTTATGTGCGGAGAGCCAAAATCAAACATTCATTAATTCAAAAACGTTCAGAAATTAAATAAAAAAACTGGTTTTTTTTAACTGAAAATAAGGAGCGAGATTAAGACTTAAAATAAACAGAAATTACTCCGTATATGAAATGGGTTGTCCCCTCCGCAATCCCTTGCTCTTTACGCTAAAGTTTGACTCTTTGCCACAATTCTACTTTTTAAAACAATTAAAAGCTTTAGCGTAAAGAGCGAGGGATTGCGGAGGGGACAACCCATTTCATATACGGAGTAATTTCTGGTTGTTTCAAGTTTTAATCTCGCTCCTTACTTTCAGTTAAAACAACTAGTTTTTTTATTTAATACACACATAGTACAAAGTATTTTTCGACAATAAAAAAAATGTTTCTGTGATCAATTAAGCTCATTCAACACATACCGAGAAAATTAGACCAACGTTTGTTAGTGCTTTCAAGTTTATAAAATAAATTATTTTTTCTCAAACTTTAACGGATTTAAATTCTACGGATTAACGCTGAATTTTACGAATTGATTCATTAAATTCAATGGAAAAGTATTTTGCGAAATGTTACTAGTATATAAAAATACATTGTCAGGAACCTAAAATGACATAACAGCACACAGTACTGAGCTTAAAGTTGAGCAAAATACTCGAGGTTTCATAGAATGCACAAAATTAGGCAATGTAAATCTTGACAGTCACAGGTTTTTCCCCTTTTTTCTCGTATTTGCATATAAGATTAGAACAGTTTAGACTTCGTCAGGTGTGACAACTAAAAAGGAATTAGTTAGTGTCCCAAATCTCATAAAATACCGAATTTAATTAAATAAAATGATTTAATAAATAAAAAATGGGTATTTTATCAATGAAGACATATTTTATTTAATTTATCTATCAAACAGTTCGTGGTAACGAACCGTAGTAAGGAGCGACCCGGCTCAATAGTAACCAAAACTCTAAAAAACGGAATTTTGATACTAATAGCTACATCACAAGAATTGTATTTTAATTTTGATTTTAAATATATAAGTTTCATCAAGTTTAATCTTACCCATCAAAAGTTATGAGCCAAAGAAAATTTGCCTTATTTTAGAAAAAACGGTTAAACACCCCCTAAAAGCTATAGAATCTTAACAAAAATCACACTATCACATTCAGAGTATCAGAGAACCCTACTGCAGAAGTTTCAAGCTCCTATGTACAAAAATGTGGAATTTTGTATTTTTTGCCATTAGGCAGATCACGTATGCGTGTTTAGGCTATTTGTTTGTTTGTTTTTTTGTTGTTTTGTTTTTCGCCAGGGGTGATCGTATCGAACCAGTGGTCCTAGAATGTTGCGAGAGGGCTCATTCTAACGGAAATGAAAAGATCTAGTGCCCTTTGTAAGGGACCAAAAAATTGGAGGGAACCTACACCCCCTCCCACGCCAATTATTTTCCAAAAGTCACCGGAGCAAAATTCTGAGATAGCCATTTTATTCAGCATAATCGAAAAACCTTTTAACTATGTCTTTTAGGACGGTTTACTCCCCCACAGTCCCTGTGAGAGCGGCTACAAGTTACAAACTTTGACCAGTGCTTACATATAGTAATGGTTATTGGGAAGTGTACAGACGTTTTCAGGGAGATTTTTTGATTGGGGGGAGTTGTTGAGGAGAGGGGGATATGTTGGGGAAACTTTCCAGGAAGGAATTTTTCATGGGGGAAGAAAATTTCCATAAAGGGAGTGCAGGATTTTCTAGCATTGTTTGAAAAAAAAAACAAGAAAAAAATAAATATGAAAAAGTTTTTTCAACTAAAAGTAAGGAGCAGCATTAAAACCTAAATCGAACAGAAATTATTACGCATATGAGGGGTTCACCTCCTCCTAATACTTCGCTCTTTACGCTAAATTATTTTTGGTAATTTCAACTATTTATTCTACGGCCTTTGTGATTCAGTGGTCATGCTTAAGGAATTGGGACAAAATTTAAGCTTCAGTGTAAAGAGCGAGGTATTAACGAGGGAGTAAATCCCCTCATATACGTAGAATAAACATTTGAATACAGAAGTTCGTTATGTAAGCTAAATCGTAAGTTACATATATCTTTTACTAATAAAAACGTTCGTAAAAAAAAATAAAAGTTCTAGTTGCCTTTTTAAGTAACCTAAAAATTAAGGGGGCAACTAGGCATCATCCCTGCTCCTTTTTTTCTCAAAATCATTTGATCAAAACTACGAGAAAGCCATTTAGCCAAAAAAAATAATTATGCAAATTTCGTTTTAATTATTCATCTGCAGAGAGCCAAAATCAAAACATGCATTAATTTAAAAACGTTCAGAAATTTCATTGTTCATGATCTGAGCTAGCTACTGCTTTGAATTAAATGTGCTGTTACGAAGTAGCTTGCAATTACTGAAATAAGTTTCGCAAATTGGGACTGAAATTTTTTGGAGGATTATTTATTGTGGAATTGGCAAATTGTGGGCCTTCTTTGGAAAGTGCACTGCTCACTGATACGAAGGAAAGTCTTTTAGGCCGACTTTATACAGGATAGATTTGAATCCACTTGGATGCAATAGGGAGGCTCGGCCCTCACATAAAGATAAGTCTTTTTGATCTGTTTATCGATTTCTAAAAATAAGATACTGTTAAAGATGCAGCGTTTCAAACAGTTTGATGTTGCGCTAGCTAAATTCAAGAACTACGCCCTATGGCCTGTGAGAATTTTGCAAATAGGAAAGGATTCGTACCGAAAGCCCACTTATCTGGTCTTTTGTTACGGTAGTCATGATGAATTTAGGCTAATAGAAGCGAATCCTTCAAGAATATAACCCTAAAACGATAGATTCATCCACACCTGCTGTCAAAAAAGCAATTGTGGAACTTGATAATACCTCCGAAGCTTATAAAACTGTTTCTAAGACTTTTTTAGCCCTGAAAGCAAGTGATAAATTAGGGTCTAACTCAGTTTCTTCAAGTATTGCCCCAATTTATGACAAATTAGTTGCAACTGAAGCCCAACTAGAGAAGACAAGAAGTGATCTGCTGGATAATAAAACAAGGAAAGTGACTGAAAAGTTTAAAGACCCAAGGTCACTGAAAGAGGCTACTGAACTGATAGTCAGCCAGGTTTTTGACTCAGTAACACTCGAGTTTAATCCAAAGTTTGTAAAAATTGAGCAGACTCTAAGTAGTCTGAGAAATCAAATTGAAAATTTTGAGGAGAGGATTAGTAGAATAGAAAAAAAGCTTGATGATTATGATCAAGAATCCTTACTCGATAGTCTTGTTTTTCATGGGGTAAAACAGTTACCTGGTGAAGACACTCGTACGACAATATCTCGCATTATAAATAGCAAAATGTCTGTGACAGACGTCTCCTATTCTTATTTGATTAATGTATACCGTCTCCGATTGAATAATCCGACTACACAGCATGAAGAAAGGTCTATTAGAGTTGCTCCGATCGTTGTTAAATTTTCTCGCAAAGATGTGGCCCGTAGAGTGTTTAAAGCAAAAGCTAAACTTGCTTCAACTGGTGTTTTTGTATCGGAGTCACTAACTAAACGTCGCCGGGACATTTTGAACGCAGCGAAAGACAAGTATGGTCAACGAAATGTTTGGTCTGATCAGGGTCAAATTTTGGCAAAGCCTAGTGCAGGGTCAACAGTCATGAAAATCCGTTCTATTACCGACTGTATTTAGTTACTTTGTTTCATATGTTATGATTAGTGTTTTTTTTACACTTGTTTATTTTGTTGTAAGGTTTTTGCTTATATTTTCTTCTTTTCTTTTTTTCCGTTTTATGTGTATTTTTTCTTTCTTGCTTTTTTTTCCATTTAGAGATTTGTTTTGGTATGAGATTTCATTTACTCTCGCTGCGTCTATACTGGATGATTTAATGAGCCGACCTTTTCTCCTTGAATAGTTTTTGTCGGCACAAATAGCAAATGATATTGAACCTTGTATGAACCAACTTAAATTTAAACAGTTGAGAAACAGTGTTTATGTTCAATATTCGCAGATAAACCCCGTGGAATCTGATTTACTGAGTTTATGTGCCTGGAATTGCCACCTAACCACGTGTTATGAGGATATGTTGCAATTTCTCTCGGATTCTCAAGGTAAAGTTAGTTTTATTGGTATTTGCGAAAGTTTTTTGAGTCAGGAACACTCTGTCTCATTGTATTCTTTTCCAGATTATAATTTGGAGATTAAAAACCGGACGTCACTTTATAGAGGGGGAATTGCGTGTTTGATTTCTAAGTCGTTGACATACCATGTTAGAAATGATATTGATGTTTGGATAAAGGGTAAATTCGAAAGTTTTAGCCTGGAATTAGATATGGGAAGTAGTAAATTTTTGATTAGTGTTGTGTATAAGCCACCAAGTGCTAGCTGGGAAGAATTTGAACGTGGGTTTGATCAGCTTGCTTGTGAGGTGTCTCGGACAGGTTTAGATTTTATTTGTATGGGTGATTTCAACTTTGATCTGCTTACATTGAATGGAGCGAATTTTGATTTTCTTAATTTGATGGTTGCTCATGATCTTTTCCCCATAGTAAATATTCCAACACGTGTTACGAGTCATTCAGCCACTCTTATTGATAATATTTTTGTTGGTTCTAAGTATCTGGACCGTAGTTATGCCGATGTGGTTATATACCTATGTTCTGACCATTTCCCAGTTGTTGGAGCGGTACCTTGTGGTCGAATAAAAAGAAATAAAATAAAAAAAGTAATGACTAGGTCATTGAAAAAGGTGAATTTACAGAGGTTTGGTGAAGAGTTGAGTACCATTGATTTTAGTGAGATTATTGTTATGAAAGATAACGCTTCTGGTGCATTTGATCGTATGATGGGGGTCGTACAGCCAATTTATGATAAGACTTGCCCAGTGAAATTCTTGAAACCCCGTAAGCGTGAACCCAGGAAGCCCTGGATAACTATTGAAATTCTTAAAGTGTCAGATTTGAGAAATCAAGCGTTTGTTGAATATTTAAATAGTGGATGTGCCATTAAACTGGAAAAATTCAAAATAATACGCAACAAAGTAAACTCTATGAGAAGAAAGGCTAAAAAAGAATACTTTGCCAACCAATTGAGTTTAAATAAGGATAATAATAAAAGAATTTGGAAAGTTATTAATGACCTATTGGGAGGGGAGAAAGAAGCTCCACCTAATTCGCTACTGATTCAAGATGAATTTGTTAATGATGAAATAAGTATCACGAATAAATTTGCTGAGTTTTTTTCAAGTGTTGGGCAAAACGTACAGGCACAACGGTTGGT
This sequence comes from Artemia franciscana, assembly GCF_032884065.1. NCBI lineage: Eukaryota > Metazoa > Arthropoda > Branchiopoda > Anostraca > Artemiidae > Artemia > Artemia franciscana. The sequence goes on from NC_088864.1 coordinate 51,266,573, forward strand.
GAACTTTAATAATGATTTAATGAAAGATGAATTTGTGGATGATAGGGGAATCGGAAATGAAATTGAATTTCAGCCTTGTACTGGGGATGAAATTCTGAAGGTTGTGAAAACAATCAAATCGAATTCAGCAGGGATTGATGGCATTAATCTGAAAACTTTTAAGTCAGTGATGTGTTATTTAATGCCATGTCTAGTCCATATCATCAATCTTTCCCTCCAAACCGGTATATTCCCTGATGCGCTTAAAAGGGCAAAAGTAATACCCCTTCACAAAGGTGGCTCTAAGCTAGAAATTGAAAATTATAGACCCATATCAATCCTACCCTTGTTTTCGAAAATATTTGAAAAAATTGTGCATAAAAGGCTTTATGATCACCTTATGAAAACGGGGATGTTAAGTGAAAACCAGTTTGGCTTTAGGAAAGGTCACTCGACGTCGGATGCCGTGCATTCCCTTTGTGATACTGTAAATAAATGCTTTGAACGTGGTGAAATCCCTTTGACCGTTTTCATCGATTTTAGAAAAGCATTCGATACAGTGGATTTTAATATACTACTCAAACGTCTACAATCACTTGGAGTTCGTGGTAATTATTTAAAGTGGTTTAATAGTTTTTTAAGTGGTAGATCTATTCAAGTTGTATTAAATGATGTGTTTTCTTCTCCTTTTCAAGTGAGGTGTGGTGTACCTCAGGGGTCTGTTTTGGGACCACTTCTGTACCTTGTGTATGTTGATTCAATGCGTTTCTACTTACCTGAGTGTTGTATTACGACTTTTGCGGATGATACAGCTTTAACTATGTCTAGTCAATCTGTCGATGATTTGTTGTTGAAAGTTAATAGGGTATTAAAGGCATTTTTTGTACTTACAAGTTTGAGCCTTTTGTCAGTAAACGTTAATAAAACTAATTTTATGATTTATAGGAGAGTTGGTAAGCCTCCATGTGTTGATAAAAAGATATTTTTTTCGGCAGGTCTCTGTCACAACTACATGAAGTGCGTTATTTGGGGTTCCAGCTTGATTGTAATCTATCTTGGAAGAACCATAGTGATCTTGTTGCAGCTAAAGTTGCTAGAGCTTTGGGAATTTTGCGTCGATTAAAGAATGTTTTACCATTACCAGTTCTTTTATTATTATACCACACCATTGTTGCGCCTTATATTTCTTATGGTTGTGTCCTTTGGTCTAGTAATTTCTATGCAAATTTTAAAAGAGTGCAGATCCTACAAAATAAAACAGTACGTCTTCTTGGTAATTATGTAGAAAATGTGAATGATACCGCGTCATGTTTTAAGAAATTATGAGTGCTTAACATTGGTCAGATTCGAGATTATCAAGCTGCTGTTTTTGCGTATCGATGTTGCAATGATGTATGTCCTCCAGTTTTTACCAGTTTTGTTCGAGTAAATCGTTCACTGCATGGGTATGAGACTAGAGAGGCAGATAATTTTATCGTTGAGTACCGAGACACCACACGTGCAGCTTTCAGAATTAGGTATTTAGCTCCGGCTATTTGGAATGATATACCAGCTGGCATTAGGGAGGCGGAACATATTGGGTTGTTTAAAGTAAATTTAAAAAAACATTTATTGGAAGTGGGGAGATAATTCTTTTTTTCTTTTTCTTCTTTTTTGTTAATTATTGTTAGCCTTTATTTATTTATATTCTGGTATTAAGGAGTAATTGAGTGAGAGTGTTTTGTCCTTCTTTAGTTTCCGTTTTTTTTAGTTTCTGTTTTTTTTTGTTTTTTCTTATTAAATTAGGTTGAGAATCAGAGGATTGCAGCCGTCCAACATCAGGCTCTTTGAGCCTTCCCCAGGGCGGTTGTGTGTATTTATAGTTTTTGTAATTAGTAGTTAATAAAGATAGTTCTTAAAGTAAGGAGCAAAATCAAAACTTAAAACGAACAGAAATTACTTCGTATATGAAAGGGGATGCTCCCTCCTCAACGCCCCGCTCTTTACGCTAAAGTTTTTTACTGTTTTAAAAATTAGAGTTGAGGGAAAGTGTCAAACTTTAGCGTAAAGCGGAGCGTTGAGGAGGGAACAGCCCCTTTCATATAAGAAGTAATTTCTGTTCGTTTTAAGTTTTAATGTCGCTCCTTACTTTCAGTTAAAAAAACTTGTTTTTTTATTTAATTTTGGACAGAATACAAATTCGATTATATTTTTTCATGGGTGCATTCCCAATGACTTGTAGGATTCTTTCAAAACTTTTTTAATGTCTGTTAGCTAGACAGAAAAAACTAAAAATAGGGCCATAAAAGATTTCATACTTGTGGAATAATATCAAGAAGATTCTGAAAAAAAACTATTATCTTTGCAAGCAAACAATTTATACAAAAACTAAACTACTGGCTAGTTGATTAAAATACTAATCTAACGCCTGCTTTACAATTAAGAGACAAAAGTAACAACTAATACATTTAAAAAGTCTTGTACTAAATCTACTAGAGAAAAAACATAGAAGATGAAGGATAAATAATAGTGTGTGATACAGTGCGTAGCTCAATAATGTGGTTTCATTTTAGTATGTAGCATTAAATTTTAAAAAAATCAAGTTTTTATTTAACTGAAAGTAAGGAGCGACATTAAAACTTAAAACGAACAGAAATTACTCCGTATATGAAAGGGGCTTTCAACGCCCCGCTTTTACGCTAAAGTTTGACTCTTTCTCTCAACTCTGCTTTTTAAAAAAGTAGATTTTAAAAAGAGCCTGAGAAAAGTAGAGTATTTTCTCAGCCTCGTAGCATTTGATGGGTATGACTAAACTTGATTAAACTAAAAGACATGAGAATAATATATGTGCACTGGGAATCAATAAACCCAGGTCAATTAGACCCCAGATTAAATAATCAAATCTTTCGAAAGGAAACCTGATAAAAACGGAAATCCCATCAGTCTTAGAGAACACACTAAAATAATATAGCTAGTAGGCCTATAAGGAAGTATTTTAGACACCCATCCTATTCGACGTATATCTTGTACACCTAATGAGTGAATTGCGACCCCTGAGCATATTAAAAGGATGCCCTTAAAGAGCGCAGGAGAAAAAGATGAAAGTTAAACAGTTCGTGGTAACGAACTGTAGTAAGGACCGACCCGGCTCAATAGTAACCAAAACTCTAAAAAATGGAATTTTGATATCAATAGCTACATCAAAAGAATTGCATTTTAATGCTGATTTTAAATATATAAGTTTAATCAAGTTTAGACTGACCCACCAAAAGTTACGACCCTGAGAAAATTTGCCTTATTTTAGAAAATAGAGGGAAAAAAACCCTTAAAAGTCATAGAATTTTAACGAAAATCACACTATCAGATTCAGCGTATCCGAGAACCCTACTGTAGAAGTTTTGAGCCCCTATCTACAAAAATGTGGAATTTTGTATTTTTTTTTCAAAATGATAAATTGAATTTCGCACCGTAAGACAAGAATGGAATTAATGTAAATAAAAAGAAAGAGAGGAATAAACTGAACACAGGGGCCACGAGATAGGGCATAAGATTAGAAATAAGGGGAAGTGAAACTTCCTTACAAAATATTTAGATGCCGTCAGAGAAAGGCTGTAAGATCCCTAGGAAGCCGACTTTGTTTGGGCCCTTACCTAATTGAATGTAGCCCAAGATCTTTCGTTCTAATCAAACAGTTCGTGGTAACGAACTGTAGTAAGGAGCGACCCGGCTCAATAGTAACCAAAACTCTAAAAAACAGAATTTTGATACCAATAGTTAAATCAAAAGGATCACATTTTAACTCTGATTTTAAATATATAAGTTTCATCAAATTTAGTCCAACCCATTAAAAGTTACGAGCCTGTGAAAATTTGCCCTATTTTAAAAAATAGGGGGAAGCACCCCTAAAATTCGCAGAATCTTAACAAAAATCACACCATCAGATTCAGCGTATCAGAGAACCCTGCTGTACAAGTTCCAAGCTCCTATCTACAAAAATGTGGAATTTTGTATTTTTTGCCAGAAGACAAATCACGGATGTGTGTTTATTTGTTTGTTTGTTTTTTTTTTTTTTTCTTTTTCCCAGGGGTGATCGTGTCGACCTAGTGGTCCTAGAATTCTGCGAGATAGCTCATTTGAACGGAAATGAGAAGTTCTAGTTCCTTTTTTGAGTGACCGAAAAAATTGGAGGGTACCTAGGCTCCCTCCCACGCTATTTTTTCCCAAAGTCGTCGGATAAAAATTCTGAGATAGCCATTTTATTCAGCATAGTTGAAAAACCTTATAAATATGTCTTTGGGAACGACTTACTCCCCCACAGTACCCGTGAGAGGGGCTGCAAGTTACAAACTTTGACCAGTGTTTGCATATAGTAATGGTTATTGGAAAGTGTACAGACGTTTTCAGGGGGATTTTTTGGTTGGGAGGAGGAGTTGGGAAGAGGATGTTATGTGGGGGAAACTTTCCATAGAGGAATTTCTTATGGGGGAAGAAGATTTCCATGAAGCATTTTCTAGCATTATTTAAAAAAACAATGAAAAAATAAATAAAAAAAACTTTTTTCAACTGAAAGTAAGGAGTAGCATTAAAACTTGAAACGAACAGAAAATATTACGCATATAAGGGGTTCACCTCCTCCTAATACCTCACTCTTTACGCTAAAGTATTTCTAATAGTTTCAACTATTTATTTTACGGCCTTTGTGATTCAGGGGAAAAAATTTTAAGCTTTAGTGTAAAGAGCGAGGTATTGACGAGTGGGCGAGCCCTCTCATATACGTAATAAAAACATGCGAATATAGAGGTTTGTTACGTAAGCTAATTCGTAAGTTACGTATATCTTTTACTAATGAAAACGTTCGTAAAAAATTAAAAGTTCTAGTTGCCATTTTAAGTACCCAGAAAATTGGAGGGCAATTGGGCCTCCTCCCCCTCCTTTTTTCTCAAAATCATTTGATCAAAACTATGGGAAAGCCATTTAGCCAAATAAATAAATATGCAAATTTCGCTTTAATTATTCATCTGCGGAGAGCCAAAATCAAAACATGGATTAACTAAAAAACGTTCAGAAATTAAATAAAAAAACAAGTTTTTCTAACTGAAAGTAAGGAGCGACATTAAAACTTAAAACGAGCAAAAATTACCCCGTATATTAAAGGGGCTGTTCCCTCTTCAACGCCCTGCTTTTTACGCTAAAGTTTTTATTTTTTTTAAAAGTAGAGTTGAGAGAAAGAGTCAAACTTTAGTGTAAAAGCGGGGCATTGAAGAGGGAACAGCCCCTTTCATATACGGGGTAATTTCTGCTCATTTTAAGTTTTAATGTCGCTCCTTACTTTCAGTTAGAAAAACTTGTTTTTTAATTTAATAGTGTTAAAAAACAACTGAGATTAAAACCATAACTACTTGTAGAAAAATAAAATAGATCATTTAAGCTAGTTCTATCAACTAAGGACTCCTTATAAATAGATCCTAAATCTAACGCATTTATCTGCCAAGTTGACATAAAATCTCAAGAGGTCCTTTCGTACTATCATGGGTAAATCTGCCTTGGGGGTAGAAACTAACCTGGCTTACACCGGTCTGAACTCAGATCACGTAGGGGTTTAATAGTCGAACAGACTCGAACAGGTTGCTGCACCGAGTAGGGTCCCTGAACCAATATCGAGGTCGCAAACTCTTTTGTCGATTTGAACTCTCAAAAAGAATTACGCTGTTATCCCTAAGGTAACTTGGTCTTTATTCATCTAAGGATCAATGGTCATTTATCGATGTATTTATATTTATATTTATATAATAAAAAGATTCGTAAAAAATTAAAAGTTCTAGTTGCCTTTTTAATTAACCAAAAAATCGGAGGGCAACTAGGCTTCCTCCTTCGCTCTTTTTTTCTCAAAATCATTTGATCAAAATTATGAGAAAGCCATTTAGCCAAAAAAAAAAAATATACAAATTTTGTTTTAATTATTCCTCTGTGGAGAGCGAAAATCAAAACACGCATTGATTCAAAAACGTTCAGAAATTAAATAAAAAAACAAGTTTTTTTAACTGAAAGTAAAGAGCGACATTAAAACTTAAAACGAACAGAAATTACTTCATATATGAAAGGGGCTGCTTCCTCATCAATGCCCCGCTCTTTACGCTAAAGCTTTTTACTGTTTTAAAATGTAGAGTTAAGAGAAAGAGTCAAACTTTAACGTAAAGAGCGGGGCGTTGAAAAGGAAAAACCCCTTTCATATACGGAGTAATTTCTGTTCGTTTGAAGTTTTAATGTCGCTCCTTACTTTCATTTAAAAAACTAGTTTTTTTTATTTAATTTAATAAAAGAGACAGGCCATCTCTCGTCAAGCCATTCATTCCAGCCTCAAATCAAAAGGCTAATGATTATGCTACCTTCGCATGGTCAGTTTACCCGTCACTAGACCCTTCAATTCATCACTGGGCAAGCCCGACCTCCTAAAATTGGGAGGCGATGTCTTTGTTAAACAGGCGGAGATGGGTTTTGCCGAATTCCTTTCAGATTTTTTGGGACAAATTATATCGAATATATTTGTGATTCTACTAATTTTATTATTATGGTTGCTAAATTTCTGTAATTAGCGCCGGCTAGTATAAATTAATTATTTTGAAATTATTATTTTGATGCCGATGGTTGTTACACCCAGGCAACTTTTAAGCCTTCTCATGTCCTTCTTGATATTATAATATAAATTTTTCTAGAGCTCGTCCCCTAAAAAATCTTCCTTGTGGAGAACCCTAAAGGAGTATTCTGCCAACCAGATATAAAGTTACGAAATATTTTTTACACCAATGTTAATCTTAAAGAGAATTATGAAACAGTCACCTTTAATTGACATAGATCAACTTATTTCGGGATTCACCGATGAAGGTCGAAATTTAATAGACCCTGATACAAAAGGTACAAAAAATAACTTTTTTTTATAATTGATAGGTTTTCCTTTTCAGTACTTAGGCCTTGAGAAAGTTCAATTCTTTTACTTATGTAATACTAGCTGTTGGGGTGGCGCTTCGCGCCCCCCAACACCTAGTTGGTGGGGGCACTTCGCCCCCCCCCCCCAGCCCCCCCCCCGCACGCGTAAGTCGTTACGTGCCATATTAGTTACGCGCCATTGTAGTTGTGTCCCTGTGTACCACCTATGAATATAGATAGATTTATATATGTGTTTTGAACTACGTAAAACTTGCGAATATACAACATTCTTAGCTTTCCCATAGTCTGTGCATATACAAAGCCTTATGTACTTATAATGACGTCATATGCAAACGTTCTTTTTACAGACAAACAAACATGCATACACACAACTCGTTTTATATAGATAGATAGATAGATACAATACAAATTAACTGCGTAAAACTTGCGAAGATACAACATTCTTCGCTGTCCAATTGTCGCTGCATATAAATAGATTGTCAGGCTTACCGACCCTCGAACATGCAACGTACAATTGTCCATGGGAAAAACAATCAGTATTAAGATCTATACCACATTTTTCTAATGATTGACCTTGAGCTATGTTGATGGTGATTGCAAATGCTAATCGAATTGGGAATTGCAATCTTTTAAATTGAAAAGGCAGATCTGTTGGAATCATGGGAACGCGAGGAATAAGAACAGCCTCACCCTCAAAAGGCCCTGTCAAGAATGTGGCCTCTTTTACGTTTTCCATTGTTTTTTTACGGCAAGTCGTGTGCCATTGCAAAACTTTGGTGGGTTTATGTTAAGTAAAAATATTATTGGTACGCCTAGTTTTAGTTGTAGCACGTGTGGTGGAAACCCTGAAAGATCCACGGAATTAAAAAATTCAGATGGTTAATTAACCGCCTCATTTGGTTCCAAAACTGTGTCGACTGACTTGTAAAGGACTGCCTGGTCTCGAATCTTGGTCAAAACAATATTGTTGATTTCGTGGACGTCTATATCTTTGGGTGCAAGAATCGCTCTTTAACTTAGCCATTTATTATTTTTATAATTGTTTAGAATATTCGGAAATACTTTTTCAATCAATTCATTTTTGGACGTCACTAAATTACAGAATTCAGCAGGTAGTTGTATACGTCCTGAAATTGAGTCTACTGGTGGCTTTCCGTTTCCAATTGCCAGCAATTGATCTGAAAATGTTTGACCAGAGTCATCGTTTTGCAATCGGACATGCATATTTGTAGTTATTTTAATGTTATTTTTTATTTAAGAATTAACGACGCTTCTTGACTACTATGGTCCCTGCGTCGGCCCTGCAGTACATTCCTGCAGCGTGATTCGACCCTACGTGTGCCCCATAAATTAGAATTTTTCAGGCAAGCATTCATTTCGTCTGCAGGGGTTGATCTAGGTATTATAGGTAATGTTTGCCTGAAATCTCCCGCAAGCAATATTAATGTGCTGCCAAAGGGTTTCGAATTCCCTCGCAAATCCTTCAAACATTAATCCAGAGGCTCGAGCGATTTTTTGTGTGCCATTGTGCACTCGTCCCAAATAATAAGTTTGCATTGCTGCAATACTTTACCCATCCCAGATGATTTGGAAATGTTGCACGTGGGAGTTTCTGTAGAATGCAAATTAAGAGGCAATTTCAAATCGGAATGAGCAGTTCTTCCACCAGGCAGCAACGTTGCGGCTATTCTGGACGACGCAATTGCCAACGCTATATCATTTTTTAATCGAATTGATGCCAGAATCAGTTTTATCACAAACGTTTTACCAGTACCTCCTGGCACATCCAAAAAGAAAATTTCTCCTACGTTGTTATCGACACAATGCATTATCGTATAATAAATGTCTTTTTGTTCCGACGTTAACTTGGAAATGTTATTTTGTACATACGACAATAGATCACTCGTACTGTAACTTTGTTCACGATCCAATTCTACACATGTCGAAACAGCAGCGGTGCGATTAGGTTAAGGCATTCCCAAATCCTGAAGAGGTTTATTTGCCATACATACACACACATCTTCTATAATAACTAAAGTGTAGTTATAAATTTCTGATGTAAAATAAAAAGTCATATCTGACGTCTCTAACCGTTTTCGATGGAGTATATCTTCGGACATTGTCGATTTATATTTTTCCCATAACTCTGTAGGAGCTGAAGGAGAGCAAGTTGTTAGTATGATTCCAAACAATGCACGAATTTGACTTGGAGTTGACGTTTCGCATGCGTCATTGATGCAGTTATCCCAGCGTTGATCATTCTCCAACAAATTCAGAGCTTGGCATGCACTACGGTAAGTGTCAAGTATAGTACCGTTTACAGTTCTCAAATACTCAAAGGACGTCGGACCGGGTACATTCACCAAAAGCAGGCGTATAAAGAAGCATTCATGTTGATTGGGGTGAACGGTGTAGAGTCTTCCTATCGTGGTATCATTGAAGATGGTAGGTTGGCCGTCGACTGACTTACCCTGTTTTCGACGTTCAAATACTTTATTTTTAGTATTCCACGTGTAATACGAAGGCACTTCAGTATACAGCAGTTTTTTTGCAAAAGAATCATTTTTGCATAGCGAAAAGAAAGCAGTTAACTTTGTATCCGGTGGATTTGTTGCTCTTTTGTTGCACGTTGGATTCCGAAAAATAAACACGTTGACCATTCTGTAAATGTACCGCTAAGTGAACAACAGCTGAACTACGTTCATGTATCGGAAATGAGAGAATTTGCCAAACATCTTCATTACTGCTTATGTATCTTCCAGCCTGATATTGTACGATTTCGTCGATATCTTTGATTTCGGACTACAAGCCAAAAACTGCCATGTCACTGCCTTTGTTGACGTATTTACATATTTATTTGATTGCCTTTACGGAGTTACAGTATTCAACGTTTATGTATGCATTAAATGTCTTTGATAATAATGGGGAATATGGAACAAGCCACTGGTTATCTACTTCAATGGTGGTACCGTTACCGTAGTTCAATAATTCTATTTAGGTGTAACAAATGCTATAGTACTACCTGTTTGTATGTATAAATACACGTCACTTAGGTGAGTCAATAATAGTGAGAGAATTTTATTAAATTGATAGTGACTACTTATTTGATAACTTCATACCCTGTAAACAATAATTGCTCCTCCCAATACACCAATTACAAGGACCCGTCAATAGGAGAATGGCTGGAATTAAACTTTAATTGAGTAGATGTATGTATAAGTGTGAGTTGCAACTTATTTAAATACTTATTTTATTGCGTCCGTGATTATAAAAGTGATAAACAAAGATAAAAAGGTTAAATAGGGAACTAACCCGCCCCTAGAAACCCGGAATACCCATATGAATGACGTTTTGATTATCAGACCTCGCTTAAGAGCCAAGTGTGGTTAACGACCAATTGAGATGAGAGTAGCTAATAGGATGCAACACCAATACTAGATATACTATGTGATATGTACAAACAAAGTAATATCAAACAGTTCGTGGTAACGAACTGTAGTAAGGAGCGACCCGGCTCAATAGTAATCAAAACTCTAAAAAATGGAATTTCGATACCAATAGCTAAATCAAAAGAATTGCATTTTAATGCTGATTTTAAATATATAAGTTTCATCAAGTTTAGTCTTAACCATTAAAAGTTACGAGCCTGAGAAAATTTGCGTTATTTTAGAAAATAGGGGGAAACACCTCCTAAAAGTCATAGAATCTTAACGAAAATCACACCATCAGATTCAGCGTATCAGAGAACCCTACTGTAGAAGTTTCAAGCTCCTATCTACAAAAATGTGGAATTTGTATTTTTTGCCAGAAGGCAGATCACGGATGCGTGTTTATTTGTTTGTTTTTTTTTTGTTTTTTTTTCTTTTTCCCAGGGGTGATCGTATCGACCCAGTTGTCCTAGAATGTTGCAAGAGGGCTCATTCTAACGGAAATGAAAAGTTCTAGTGCCTTTTTTAAGTGACCAAAAAAATTGGAGGGTACCTAGGCCCCCTCCCACGCTAATTATTTTCCCAAAGTCAACAAATCGAAATTCTGAGATAGCCATTTTATTCAACGTAGTCGAAAAACCTTATAACTGTGTCTTTGGGGACGACTTACTCCCCCACAGTCCCCGTGGGAGGGGCTACAAGTTACAAACTTTGACCAGTGTTTACATATAGTAATGGTTATTGGGAAGTGTGCAGGCGTTTTCAGTAGGATTTTTTGGATGTGGGGGAGGGTTGAGAATAGGGGAATAGGCTGGGGCAGCTTTTCATCAAGGAATTCGTCATGGTGGAAGAAAATTTCCATGAAGGGAGCGCAGCATTTACTAGCATTATTTAAAAAAAAAACAATGAAAAAAGAAATATGAAAAAGTTTTTTTCAGCTGGAAGTAAAGAGCAGCATTAAAACTTAAAACGAACAGAAATTATTACCCATATGAGGGGCTCACCTCCTTCTAATACCCCGCTCTTCACGCTAAAGTAGTTTTAGTAATTTAACTATTTATTTTACGGCTTTGGTGATTCAGGGGACATTCTTAATGAATTGGGACAAAATTTAAGCTTTAGTGTAAAGAGCGAGGTACTGATGAGGGGGCGAACCCCCTCATATATGTAATAAAAACATGAGAATACAAAACTTCTTTACGTAAGCTAATTTATAAGTTACGTATATCTTTTACTAAAAAAAAGATTCGTAAAAAATTTAAAGTTCTAGTTGCCTTCATCTTAATTAACCAAAAAATCGGAGGGCAACTAGGCTTCCTCCCCCGCTCTTTTTTCTCAAAATCATTCGATCAAAATTATGAGAAAGCCATTTAGCAAAAAAAAAAATAATAAATATGCAAATTTCGTTTTAATTATTCATCTGCGGAGAGCCAAAATCAAAACATGCATTGATTGAAAAACGTTAAGAAATTAAATAAAAAAAACAAGTTTTTTTAACTGAAAGTAAGGAGCAAAATTAAAACTTAAAACGAACAGAAATTACTTCGTATATGAAAGGGGCTGCTTCCTCACCAACGCCCCGCTCTTTACGCTAAGGTTTTTTACTGTTTTAAAAAGAAGAGTTGAGAGAAAGAGTCAAACTTTAGCGTCAAGAGCGGGGCGTTGGTGAGGAAGCAGCCCCTTTCATATTCGAAGTAATTTCTGTTCGTTTTAAGTTTTAATTTTGCTCCTTACTTTCAGTTAAAAAAACTTGTTTTTTTTTATTTCATGAAACATTAAATACGCAGGCTGCCTCAGAAGCAAGCCCCCCTCAGACATGTAGGTTTGGACCTACATGTCTGAGGAAGGGCCTTGTCAAGGAGCCAAGCCTGCGTATGTCCATTCATATATATAATGTTCATTTATATAACGTCCTGCATAGTACATTCACCGCTCTTTTATTAGTATAATAAAAGAGTGGTGAATGTACGTTATTTATATCATTTATATAATATTAAGTTTTATTTAAACCCTCTTAGAAAGGTTTCTTGAATAGCCTAGAGATATTGATTTATATTTATCCCGGAAGATTTGCTGTTCCAGGATAAATAAAATCATTATCTCATTTAATACAACCCTCCTAAGAGGGTTTAAAATTTAATAAAGTTATAAACTTATTTGTAGTATTTTTTGTCCTAACACTAAGTGTTAGGACCAAGAAAAAATACTACGGATAGGTTTATATTTTATTAAATGTAGCTATAATAAAAAACTATTATTTTATTTGATATCGTAACAAAGACGTTCTGTATAAGTAAGTTTGTTTCAAATTCTAGATTCAAAAACCCCTAAAATGGCTAAAAATCAGCTTGAAAGTTACGTTTAAGAGATTTTGTGACGCCCTTTTACACGATTAATGCAGTGGTTCTTGATACTACCTCGAAAAATAGCCCTTTCGGGTTGTTCCCTTTCATTCTGTAAGAGGCTGCTTCCAGCTACCCTCAATTTTCCTCCAAAAATTGCGAGATTGGTGGTTTTATTCCATTTTCCCAGGGAGGAAAAAAACCAATTTGGTCGCCCTAGTCATTTGCAACTATCAACATCTCTATTGATTAGGGGGAAAATCAAATCTTTACTACAAGCTGAATATTGTTTACTATCAGGATAGAATATAATTGTTTTATTAACATTAATCTATGAGAAGAACTCTTTTTTTACTGTTTAAAAAGTGGAGTAGATAGAAAGAGTAAAACTTTAGAGCGTTTTTGAATTAATGCATGTTTTGATTTTGACTAACAGCTAATGAATAATTAAAACGAAATTTGCATATTTTTTTTTTTTTTTTTGCTAAATGGCTTTCTCATAGCTTTGATCCGACGATTTTGATTAAAAAAATAGGTGGGGGAGGAGGCCTAGTTGCCCTCTAATTTTTGGCTACTTAAAACTGCAACTAGATTTTTTTATTTTTTGTACGAACGCTTTTGTTAGTAAACACACGTACCTTGAACTAGAACTAGGCAACCAGAACTTATATTTCATAAGAAACGTTTTTGTTAGTAAAAATTATACGTAACTTACGAACTAACTTACATAACAAACTTCTATATTTGTGTATTTTTATTACGTATATGAGGGGGGTTTGCCCCCTTGTCAATACCTTACTCTTTACACTAAAGTTTGAATTTTATCCAAAATCTATAAAAATGACCCCTGAATCACAAAGGGCGTAGGATAAATAGTTGAAATTACTAAAAATACTTTAGCGTAAAGAGCAAGGTATTGTGGAGGAGACGAAATCCCCTTATATACGTAATATTTTATATTCATTATATTCATTGTATTTTATATAAATATATTTTTATATTTTATATTCAAGTTTTAATGCTACTCATTACATCCAGGTGAAAAAATAAATTTATTTTGTCATTATTTTTTTTAATAATGCTAGAAAATCCTGCATCCCCTTCATGGAAATTCTCTTCCCTCATGATAAATTCCTCCATGCAAAGATCCTCCCACAGAACTATCTACCCCGACCCACCCCCACCCCAATGCAAAAAATTCACCTTGAAAACGTCTGTACACTTCATAATAACCATTACTATATTAAACAAGTGTCAAAGTTTTTAACTTGCAGCCCCTTCCTCAGGGACTGTAAGGGATTAAGTCGTCCCCAAAGACACAGTTGTTAGGTTTTCGACTACGCTGAACAGAATGACTATCTTAAAGTTTTGATCTGGTGAATTTGGATAAAAAATATGCGTGGGAGGGGGCCTAGGTGCCCTCCATTTTTTGGTCACTTAAAAAGAGAATCGAAATTTTAATTTCCATTAGAATGAGCCCTCTCGCGACATTCTAGAACCATTGGGTCAATACGATCGCCCCTGGGGAAAAAACAAAAAACAAAACAAAAAACATAAAATAAACACGCATCTGTGGTCTGTATTCTGGCAAAAAATTCCATATTTTTTAGATAGGTGCTTGAAACTTCTACAGTAGGGTTCTCTGGTTCGCTGTATCTGATGATGCGATTTTGATGAAATTTATATTTACAATCGGAACTAAAATGCGATTCTTTTGATATAACATTGGCATCAAAATTCCGTTTTTTTAGAGTTTCGGTTACTATTTAGCCGGGTCGCTCCTTACTACAATTCGTTCCCACGAACTGTTTCATACGAAGCAATAATATGAAGAGTGGAATGAAGAATCATGGAGGGAAGTAATGGTTGTTGAGTTTGTCAGATGGGTGTTTTTAAATAAAAGTTGATAGGAATTTTTTTTGATAAAGTCTAAACTTAAAATATGGGCGTAGGAGGGGACGGGTTGCCCTTCAATTAATTTCGATTATTAAAAAGGGCAATAGCCTTTTCAATTCCAATCTAATGAGCTCCTTTGTAGTTCAAGAGGATGAGGGACGGGAACCTCCCTTCCATTAAAAATTAGTTACATTTATTTAAGTTTCAACGTTGCTTTTCCCAATCACATAAAAAATCGATCTAATTCATAAATTACTAAAAGACACCCTTTCCAAAAAAAACTAGGAAAAAGGACATAACTCGAATGGGTTTTTATCTCCATTAGTTACGAAAATAATTCAACTGCCAACTCTATTTTTTATTCCGTCTTTTGTAAGTTTTTATGACGCAATTGATGTCTTTTTTATCAGATAAAGAGTCTTGTTTTTATCAACGTTCAAAGCATAGTTAAAGAATTATCACCCGTGAGAAATGATAAAACTTCCAAATGTGCCAAAGAATAAAAAGCAGATTCAAATATATTATATGTCTTAATCCAAAATGTAATTTATACTGTATTTAAGCCATGAAAATGAGCTCAAGCACCCTCCTAAAGGAATGTATTTGCTGTGATGCAATTAGACTTCCAGGGGAGTTGGAATCTAAGCCATTCCTACAACAAGCTGAAAATGTTTTGTTAGGGCGCATTGACAAAAAAAGCACCCTCGATATGGAACAGCTGTTAATATTTCCAGAAGTGATAGAGAAAATTGGAGAGCAAGATCCACGTGGGTTTGAAGCAGAATACAGAATTCACGATGAACTAAAAAATTCCAAACTTCATTATAATTTGTTTGCAAATATAAAGCGTCCAAACTTGAAGGAAAAACAAATAAACCTGGATCTTGACAATGCACTTTTCCAAGATGATTATATGCAAAAACTATGTGGCATGACAATGAATCGAAATGAAATCATAACGTCTGATGGTGAATATTCACTTCGCACTCTATTAGCATGGTTAGTGCTTTATTTATTCTTTGAAATAATATACATATAAATCAAGATCGTGATTTGCTAGTAACTGTTTCTCCCAGACCTCAGTTTGCTCCCCCAGACCCCATTTTACTCCGCCCCACTCCAGCTCAAATTTAGTTTCTCCAAAAATCTTGTTTAAACTATGATATGCATGCTTCCACCAAAACAGGTTAGTTTTCTTTAGTTTATCATTGTCTATTTTGTAACTATATTGCTCATTTTTCATTTTTCACTGTCATCTTCACTTGATTTAGGAAAATTGGCTCCAACTGTCCCCCAATATTTGCTGAAATTGTGCCACTGTTAGAAACCTGTGTCTTTATTTGATATTCCCAGATAGAGTTCTTCACGTATCACATATTTGCGTAGCCAATTACCGAGCGTTTAGCATAGCTATGTAATTCTATAGGCTTAACTTATCTTCAGTTAGCTTCTATTCTCTGAAAAAATGTTTTATTTGTTCCCATATATCATCACAAATCTATCATATATAACACCATCTTATAGTCCTTCATTTGAAATCTCTTTTCTTATACTTTTCTTCTTCTTTTTTGTAAAATCAAATACAAGAATAACAATAAATTATTTAAAGGGAATGTAAAATTTAGGGTCTGAAATGAAAATCACCCTATTAGATTTAACCTATCAGAGAACCATACTCAGCCTCCCATTTACAAAAAATGTAGATTTTTTCCAGAAGAAAGATCACGGATGCTTTGTTTTTTTTTTCAAAGATGATCGTAGCAAGTTTTAACAAATTACAGCGATCAAATCGAATTATTTGTCATAGAAAACTAAAATAGGGCACAATTGAAGGAAAACTAGACCTACGGTGCCTGAGCAACGCGAAGCGTTGCGGCAACCTTTGTCCGGCTTCGCCGAATAAAGTGTTGCGAGAGCAACACTTTGGTTTTGTTTCTTTGCTGTCGGTTAAACGCTGAAGTTGTCAGCCTATCGAAGCTTTTAAAACGTTATGTTCAAAGAAGAACGCGATCAGTAATCACATGATCAAATCTATTCCTCAGCGTTGAAAAAACAACAATAACAAAAGAATATCGAAAGAAGGGACTAAATTGACTTTGCAGCCAGTTGAACTTTATCCTTTTCAATAGTAGACATCGTGACGGATGAAAGCTTAGAAAAGTATCTTGTATAATCCAGTTGATATTATAAAGCTATCTCTAACTTTTTAGGATCAAAATACCATAAATGACACTATTAATTATGAAGAAACTACTATGACATATTTTTATCGGCTGATCACGAGCTATCGATAATACCGAAAGAAGGGACTAAATTGACTTTGCAGCCAGTTGAACGTTATCCTTATCAATCGTAGAAAAGTCCCCTACACGTCTTACCACTGGAACCAATTCGGTCTTACCATCAAATACACTAGAAACAAATAATAGGTACACCAAATAGCAAAATTTACAAACCCCTCAGGGCCAAAGATGATTATGAGCTAACAGCCTACCTTTCTTTGCAAGTCCCCTACATGTTTCACAATTGGTATCGGCCTATTTTTGGTTTCAGTGTGTACCTTACTACTGAAGTTAGAAACTCCTTGAAATTTTCAAACAGGTATATCTCATGAAGGAATTTTTATACCAAAAAATGGATGACATATACTTTGGTCAGCTCATCACGAGCTATAATACCAAATGAAGGGATTAAATTGACTTTGCAGCCAGTTGAACTGTATGCTTTTCAATCGTAGACATCGTGATGGATGAAGACTTGGAACAATATCTTATATAATCTAGTTGGTATTATGAAACTATCCGTAACTTTTCAGGATCAAAATACCATAGATGAAACTCTATTAATTATTACGAAACTGCCTAATTGTTCCACGTTATCGTTTGTACCCGTTGCGTAAACACTTAATTCTATGTTACAGTGAGTATGGGTACACCAACTAACAAAAATTACAAACCCCTCAGCGCTTTCATTGTTTTACTTTATCGTTTGTACCCGTTGCATAAACACTTAATTCTAGGTTACAGTGAGTATAAGCAGGCTACACCAACTATCAAAAGTTACAAACTCCTCTTCACTGAAGATGATTGTACCATAACAGACGATTATTACTTACAAGTCCCCTGCATGTCTTACCACTGGAACCAAATTGGTCTTACCATCAAATACACCGGAAACAAATAATAGGTACATCAACTAGCCAAAGTTGCAAACCCCTTATTGCCGAAGATAATTATGGTCTAACAGCCGACTGTTGCTTACAAGTCCTCTACTTGTCTCACAATTGGTATCGGCCTATTTTTAGTTTCAGTGTGTACCCTACTTCTCAAGTTGTCAACCCCTTGAAACTTTCAAACTAATATATCTCATGAAGGAATTTTTTTTACCAAAAAATAGATGGCATATACTTTGATCAGCTCATCAAGAGCTATAGATTGCCGTCGAAAAAAAATTCTATTTATCTTAGTTCAAAAGTTGATTTTTTTTTTGCCGTAGGCCAACTTTCTAACGTCACCATTTAGAAAGGAGCAAAGGATAAGCTCCAATTTCTTTAGCAATGACAGAACTTTTAAAGTTTAAGAGGCCATAGTCACCAATCCGATAGTCATGACATCAATCAATTCCATAGTCAACAATCCGGCCTGAGGTCCACACTTTCCGTAAAAACCGCACAGGTTAGACCCTTACCAGTTTCCAGGAATAAGCCAAGATCGGCGGTATAGGAAAAAAAACTGGGACAAAACCAAAGTGTTGCTCTCGCAACTCAATTAAAAGTTCTGGTGTCCTTTTAAGAGTTAAAAGTGATTGGATCGAAGTAGGAATATAATTTTCCCAAAAAAATGCATTTTAGGTATCTACTACCTGTTATTATTTATATGATGTCATGATATCATGTGAAATTAAAGTTAAAAAATAGTGCTTGCCTCCGGAGTTTTGTCAGGAAAATATTAATACACGAAATTCAACATTCAGTTTAGATTGTGTCCCAGTACCTAGAGGACGCACCAGTGCTTAGTGCTTAGGGAAGTGCTTAGGCGTATTGAGCGGAGGGGGCTATTCGAGAGGTTAACCACTAAACGAACAGTTTTATAGGACTTTAAAAACAGTTTTTATGTTATGGCAATGGTAATTGCATGTGAGCAGTAGTTCTTAAAAGACTGAGACAGAATGTCAAACCTTAGTGTATGGAGTGGGGCTCAGAATTGTGCGGGCGTACGACATAATTCTTGGTTATTTTCATGTTTAACATTCCTCCTTACCTTTTTTAATCGAAAAGCAGAGAGTTCTGTCGGAGAAAATACCTTAATTTAGCCTGAGGTTCCCAATGATTAAACTTGCATGTAAAAACTTTATTATCATGATAATATACTCTGCTACATGCACATCTGATTATTATATACGCTAATAATTTTGCTAACATATGATGCATTCTATATTAAAGAAAAAAAATGGTTGATGGCAAACAGAAAAGTCCTGGTGAGTTTGATGGCAGAGAAGTAATAAGTTTGATGTTAAACGCCTCAATAAGACGGGTACACGATTGGAGTTCCTTGCAGAAGGAAATGATCTTGAAGAAGCTGATAAGTTTTTATTTGATATACATGGGAAATTTAGTTCAGATCCAGCAGAATTGTAAAAACCGACTAAAGAATACAAAGACGGAAATAAATTAATTGCCAAAAGATATAAGCAAGGACCTGATGAAAAAATACTGTCTTGACCTAGAAATTAGCATTCAGGGTCCTTCAGCAGGAATCGACCCCTGTTTCGAAACTAGTTCAGTTAAGCAATAATGTAGTACCTCAAGTGCTTTTTGTTGTCCCATGGAATTTCGCCATTTGGAATTCGATCAACTGCAATTCACCAATAACGGTAAACATTGTTGCGAAGCTTTAAAGACAGCGGAAGAGGTCATGCAATTTCTGAACGACTTTGTCTCTCACTTTCCCTCTGGAGCACAACTTTTTTTTCTGTTCTCATTTGAATATAAATTTTTTCTCTAAGATTTTTTTTGATAACCAATTTCTATCAGAACCTTTCCTATTCTCTATTCTTTTTTTAAGAAAAAGTATTTTCAAAAAAATATTTGTTTTGAGGTTGGAAAAAATATTATACAAGTTATAGTTTTACATAAAAATAAAAAAGTTGAATTTTCAAAAATCTCATTTTAAAATAGAATTTACATGATATGCGAGGGAGTTAATTAGGAGGGCTAAGGATGCTAGCTCAATATCATGGATACAACAATGGAGATAGCCTAAGGTTATCAATACAAATATTTATTTTCATTGTCCTGGGAGTTCATTCAGCTAATTTTAAATGGGGATTGAATTTTTGAAATGATGGGCTATTGAATTCAAAAAGCTTCCTACTACTTTGGATTTCTGACAAAATTTCCAAAATATCCGAATTTCTACCCGAATACTGTTAAGACATTAATAAAATCGTCTTACCGCATTATCTGATATTCCAGAAAGCTCTAGAAAATGGTTATGCAAATAGGACTGTCTCTATTCATGCCCCCGATACTACTCAGATTTGGTTTAGTTTGGTGAAGTCCTTTTCCAGCCTACTGTAATATGTTTTGAATTAAATTTTTATGTACCATTCTCTTGCGCGAGCATTGGCTTTCCTATAGCTGTTTTCATGCCACGCCTATTTCTTTCTGTTGGTGTTTATTTAGCTTTCCAGTCTAGGATTCCATGCTGGAAATGAACTGTAGTTGCAAACCCCTCATGCAATAAAACTAAATGTTACACAGCTTAAAAAACTTAAACATTATCGAGATTTTGGTAAACATTTTCTGATGTTCTTATGGGAAGAAGAATAACTAAGCGTGAAAAAAAACTCTTAGGCTAATGCTTTGAATCTTTCTAGATAATGTGCTTCAAGTAAGTTGAATGAATATTCAGATTATGATGGATTTAACCTCATACCTATCTTGATTAGAAAGAATATATGAACAATTTGAAAAGCAAATAGATTAAATGAGTTGCTTTTAGCGAAGCAATCTTCTACAAAAGTGAAGCTTTCATTTTAAGAATCAGGTCTGAGGGGAGCGGTAGTTCTCATATTTTTTTTTTTATGGCATAGCAATGTATGAAATTAAGAACAAAAAGAAATTATTTGATTTAAATGAAATCAAAGAATGACGTTACTGTTTAAAAGGAACACAAACCATCATATTTATGAGGGGAAATCCCCTAACAAACTCCACTTTTTTGCTAAGCTTTGACATTTTCCCTAATCACCAAAGAACAACTGCTCTGGAACAAGGCTAATGTCAACAAAATAAAATAGGGTCTTTCACAATTTTCAACACTGGAACATCTTCCAGATGTATCTTTGCTTTATATTTCTGATGTATCTTTGGTTTCAATAGTACAGTTTTCAGTTTGAATCACTTAAAAGACAATGGGTTGCAAAATTACTGAGTTCACGAAAGCTTTCAGCATAGCCCTATGAAAGTATAGATTGAAGAGCCAGATGTCAAGGGAAACCCCCTTCCCACGCCCTTATATACAAAATTACAGATTTCTATTTGGTATAAGTTTTAATATTCAGACTAAATTTTGACTCTTTGTTTTTATTTTAGGACAGATTCTTTTATTTGTTTTGTGTTTGATTTATGCTAATATATGTTCTTTCTGTTTTTGAATTGTTATATAAATTTAGTTAGACTCACTTTCGTTTGAATATGACTATTTGATTTTTTTCTACAAATAAAGGTTTTGGAAAATGTTTTTCAAAATTGATTCGACCCAAAAAGATCTTTATTATAAACAAACTTCCAGAAAAGTCTCGCTCAAACAAAAACAAAATCTCTTTTATAGAATCTTTCAAGAGATGGATATCTTAGGATGTCTTCCGGTTTTGAGGTTCTAATTACTATAATTTTGCTTAGGGTCTAAAATGAAAATCACCCTATTAGACTTAACTTATCAGAGAACCCTAACTTATCAAAATTATTTTCAAAACTGTTTATCTTTTTTCCAGATTAAAGATCACGGATCCTTTTTTTTTCAAGGTGATCGTATTAAATCAATATTTGTTTTTTATAGCAAGATTTAGCAAATTACAGCAATCGAATCGACCTGTCTCATAGAATACCAAAATAGGGTGCATTTGAAGGAAAATTAAAAATTCTTGTGCCATTTTAAGAGTTAAAGCGATTGGATTGAAGTAGGAATCTAATTTTCCAAGAAACTGCATTTTTAGGTTCTACTACTTGTTATTGTCTATGTGACGTTATGTCATCATGGTCAAATTCAGTTTAAATTGTGCCCCAGTCCTTAGAGGACGAACCAGTGCTTAAAAGTATACGATTTGGGTTCCATGTAGACGGAAACAATTTTGAAGAAACTGATAAGTTTTTATTTGATCTACATGGCAACTTTGATTTAAATCCTGCAGATTTGCAAAAAAAAAACGACTAAAGAATACAAATATGAAAATAAACTAATAATGAAAAAACATCTCGGCAAGGAACTGATGAAAAAATACAGCCTTGACCTATAAATTAAAATTCAAGGCGTTTCAGCAGGAATCAACCCCTGTTACGAAGCCAGTTCACTAGTATTTTCAGAAACGCATTTACTGCAGCAACAACGCATTACTTAAAGTACTTTTTTTTGTCACTTGGGAACTTTCCATTTGGAATTCGACCAACTACAACTCAACAATGACGCTAAACAGCGCTTCGAAGCTTTAAAGACAGCAGAAGAGGTCGTGAAATTTTTGATCGAGCTTTTTTCTGTTTTCATCTAAATATAAATTTTTTTCTCCAAGATTTTTCTTTGTAACCAATTTCTATTAGAACTTTTTCTGCTCTCTAGTTTTTTTTTAAGAAAAAATATTTTCAAAAAAAAATTGTCTTCAGGTTTAAAAAAAACCTTATACAAGTTATAGTTTATATAGAAATCAGATAAATGAATTTCAAAAAATCTCATTTTAAAATATAATTTGCTTGATATGGGAGGGAGTTAATTATTAAGACGCTAGCTCAATATCATGGATGAAACAATGGAGATGACCAAAAGTTGCTCATACAAATGTTTATTTTCATTGTCCTGGGAGTCCATTCAGCCAATTTTAAATGAGAAATTGATTTTCCAAATGATGGGCCATTGAATTCAAACAGCTTTCTACTACTTTGACCTATTTCTGACAAAATTTCCAAAATATCCGAATTTCTACCCGAATATTGTTCGGACATTTATAAAATTGTCTGACTACGTTATCTGATATTCTGGAAAGCTCTAGAAAATGGCTATGGAAATAGGGCCATCTATACCCATACCCCCAATGCTCCTCATATATTTTGTTTAGTTAGGTGACATCCCATTCCAGCCTACTGTAATATGCTTGAAACTAAACTTCGTTGTACTATTCTCTCACGCGAGCATTGTCTTCCTATAGCTGTTTCCATGCCTCTTTCCCGCCTCTTTCTTTCTGCTGGTATTTATTTAGCTCTGTAGTCATGCCATGTAGTGATGCCATGCTGCCATCTGTATGCCATCTGATGCCATCTGTAGTGATGCCATGCTGAAGTGCACTCTGTCATTCGTCTATTCCGTACAAATGAAACATTATTATAAACCACTTATTATTTGAATTTAGTTGAATCAACAAAGCTGAATGAATATTCAGATTATGATGGATTTAACCTTAGACCTCTCCTCATTAGAAAAAATATATGAACATTTTGAAAAGCAAATACACTAAATGAGTTGCTTTTAGCGAAGCAATGTTCTAGAAAAGCTAAGCTTTCATTTAAAGAGTCAGGTCTGAGGGGAACGGTAGTTTTCATATTATTTATTGCAAAGTAATATTTACAATTAAGAACAAAAAGAAATTATTTAATTTAAATTAAATCAAAGAATTACATTACCGTTTAAAAGGAACATAAATCATCCTATTTATGTGAGGATATCCCCTCCCTGACCCTCTACTTTTTTTGCTAAGCTTTGAAATTTTCCCTAATGGCTAAAGAACAATCGCTCTGGAACAAGGCTAATTTGGAAAAAAATAAAAAAGGTTCTTTCACAATTTTTCAGCAATGGAACTTCGTTCTAATGCTTTTTTTCTTTTGACAGTACAGTTTTCTGTTTAAATCATTTAAGAGGCAATCGGTTTCTAATTTGCTGAGCTCAGTAAACCGTTCAGCATAGCTCTATTAAACTTCATATCGAAGAGCCAGATGTTAAGGAAAACCTCCTTCCCGCCCCCTCAAATACAAAGTTATAAATTCCTGTTCGTTTTAAGTTTTAACATTAAATCCGAACTCTTTGTTTTCATTTGACGATATATTTCTTTTATTTTCTGTTGTTTTTTGTTGTTGTTTTTTTTTGGGGGGGGGGGCTACCTATACTAATCTATGTTCTTTCTGTATGTGATTTGTAATATAACTTTAGTTGTGCTCGCTTTTGTTTGAGTATGGCTATATCTTTTTTTTTTACAAATCCATTTTTTTGGAAAATGTTTTTAAAATTGATTAGACCCAAAAAAAAAATGTTTCTTAAAAACAAATTTCCAGATAAATTTTACGCTAACAAATACAAGAAAATCTCTTTTATAGAATCTTTCAAGAGATGGATATCTTAGAGTGTCTTTTGGTTTGGAGGTTCTAATTACTGTAATTGTACTTTT
The DNA here is from genome assembly GCF_032884065.1 of Artemia franciscana. Taxonomy (NCBI): domain Eukaryota; kingdom Metazoa; phylum Arthropoda; class Branchiopoda; order Anostraca; family Artemiidae; genus Artemia; species Artemia franciscana. The sequence continues at coordinate 51,290,790 of NC_088864.1, forward strand.
CGAAGATTAAATTTAACCTTATCATAATCACTACTACTTGTTACTGGTCACATGCAAAGCCGCGTGACGCCATTACAGCACAAAACAATGCTTTTTGTTGTTACAACTCCTGGTTACAGGGTTGCAGGATTAGAACTTCCAGAAGGAGAAGAGCTTACGACAGGGAGATTGAAGCTGGAGTCTCCAAATTTTCCAGGCACAAATTCATGAATTGTTTAGCTACATTAAGAAGATTTAGAACTCTGGGGTAATAATACATCAACTTCTATTTCAGGTTCTATGGCAGATATCATAAAAGTTGTACAAAATGGAGTACCTTAGAGGAAAATCTTGAAATTCAAGAAGAGTTAAACAGAGAATACAAGTTGAAAAGAGGACAAAAGTCAAAAAACAGAGACATCGCAGGAATATTTTTGACTCCTGTGCAAAGAGTAATTTTGGAAAGTGACCAACCCTATCTACATATTGTTGGCCTACCAGGGACAGGAAAAACTTATTGTTTGTTAATGAAAATGGTCGATGTATATTTTGATATTTTGCAGGGGTACAAGCAAAATAATGAAACAATTAATGAAATTATACTTGTTTTCCATCTAAATCAGGAAACGCTACGCTATATTAAGAACATCTTCTGGCAAACAGTTGAGAGCCTACTTTCAGGGAAAAAAATTAAGAAGAAAGAAGAAGTTCCTAATAAAGACTTAATAAAATTTATTAGCCATAGAATTCATATCGAAGTTAATCACAGTTTTCGTGATTTCATCGATATTGACACAAACAAAACATTTCAGACTAAGGATTATGATTTAAGTACTAAATTTAAAGTATTTTGTGACGATGTTTCTTCAGATGTTTTGAACTTTGACAATGTGGACACGATGAATGAAATGTTGGTAGCGATCGATCGGTCAAGCTTTTGCTGGTGTACGTCATACTGTGTTAAATCAATCATGAAAAACTTTTATAGGCCTTTAGCTGTCGTAAAAGTACAAAACAACAAAATGTATGATTATAGTCAATATGTCTATCTCAAGGACAGCCTAAGATATACCGCCCGAATACATGCTCTTATCGATGTGGTTCTAAATTTGAATGACGGCACTGAATTGTGCCATTTAGGACTCCCTACATTTAATAAAAGTGATTTTAGCTCTGGTACAAGAGTTCTAGGACAAAAAAAGCCTATGCTTATTCCGACTAGAAACAATGATGATATGGACAAAAAAGCATATGAATTATGGCAAAATTTGATTAAAAAGGAACAACTTAAAGAAAATGAAATAGCTGTTATCGAGTGTGTACGATATGAATCAGAAGGGTGAGTTAGTGGATTTGTCTCTCTTAGATACTAGGCTCGTGAAGAAACAAATCTTAGCCAAGGGTCAGGGGATCTTCTTCAGCACCCGGTATGGTCTTCCCTATTCAATATCACTTTTATTTTTTTTATCTCTAGCGAGAGGATGAGGACCTTCTCCTTTCTTCTAAGGTTTCATCTGCGGGATGGCCCAAATGGGGTCGAAAATACAATAATGTCTGTAAAATCTATCAGTTATCTTATTTTAAAAATTTCAAAAGTGGAAATGAATGTACCCTCTGCATTTGTAAATAGGACAGAAATGAAATTATTGAAGAATATGGAGGTAGATATAAAGTGAAAATACTTTTCTGAATGAAAAAGAAATCATTGAAGAAGGTTTATAGTGATATTAGTATTACAACTAGATGCTTCAAATTCGTTATAGTTTGGCCATGGAATTTTTTAGAAGGGGATCCACTCCAGGAATCCATTAATTGTTTTACTCTCTATTTCCAGTATTTAAATGAAACTCCGATTCTCTTATTTTTCATTGAAATGCCTAATAAGCGCTGATAATAATAGTTAATATAAACTCCCAATTCTAATTTTGCAAGCTCCAAATTCTGTAATTTGTAATTCAAACGTCAAACCAGCGATGAGAACACTATTCCTTACGTTTCGGATTCATATACTAATCCATAAATGTACAACTGCTACTATATATTAAGCCATGCTGACGTCTTGCTATTTTAGCTTTTCTAAATATTTCTTTTAACCAGCTTCAAAAAAAGAATTAACATAAATATGCTAAGAATTATGACTGAAATTAGACGCATTTCACAGAAGGCCAGTGCTACTCGCGGGACATTTGTCTCTGCATCAGCATGCTGTACGAAATGTCTGCCGAGAATGGAATAAAGTGAATTTAAACAAAATATGTATATTTTCCTCACAATTTAGAAATGTTGCGTGCACATATAAGCGATACCAACCCACTCTCTTTTTATATTGTTATCAGGAGTATCCTACTGTACCAGGAGTCCGAGCTTTGCTTGTGAAGAGAATTATAGACATAAAAACGATAGTCAGTGTAACCCCCCTTTGTAAATGTATATTTCCGAAGGGTATATTTCCAGGATATATTATACCCTGATTTACAAAAGAAAATATTTTGTGGAATTTTTATCGAATTCATTTTTTTAAACAAAGATACAAAGGTGAAGGTAATTTTCAAATACTAGGAGTCAATTTTCCATTCCAATTTTTATCCCTGGCAATTTTTAATTAAACTAATCTTTCTGCCGCAATGATGCCAACATATGTTCAGATTTTGTGGATATTCTTTGTCAAACAATACCCAACGGATAAGTTAATAATTCTAACTTTATTTTTGAATACTTTCAAATTTGAAATACAGTCGCTATTTAAATGTGGGGAATGTGTCATAATATTATGTTACACAATCTGTGGTAATGCTGTGACTTATCCTGTATCTTTATTTAGACAGCGCTATTGCGCTACCTATCATTTTGTTTCGGCTTTGTGTGGCCCGCTGATATCAATGCTATTTATTAATATAAATCGGTGAGCCCACAAATAAATAAATTTAACAGAGAATCATAAATATTATTCAATAAATCACGTATATTAAAAGTTTAGTACCATAAATTAATTCTTACTGAGTCAAAATCCATGCAAAATTATGAGTAAATGAACAGTACGATACTTGGGGCTATTGTAATAAAGCTTGGTTAAATTATGAGATTAAACATAATGTGCTTGACGTAGGGGCTGGGGGAAATGGAGGAGGGATGTGTACTGCAGCATTGGTGGTGAATCTGGCTGATAAAAGCCGAGTTTATACGACATTCACCTTCGACCATCTGAAAGCTTGTTTATGCTATACTACTGACATCTGCAGCAGCTCAAACCTGACAATTTTAGTAAAGGCAGAGCACCAGCACTTATATTTACGATTGTTTACTGAGTGTTTATTGTTTATAATGTATTGCGTAATGTTTTTAAGTTCACCAAGTAGCGTGTTTGTTAAATAGTTACTTTTCTTCACTACCGCTTGAATAGTACCTACTTCAATAGTACCCCATCTTGCCCCCCTTCAATAAAGATGCTATAGCCACACCCGTGTTATAATTTTCATTTAGATCACTTTCTTTTTTGGGATGTTTTCCCCCTGTTTTAGAAAATCAGACAAATTTTCTCAGGCTTGTAAACTTCGATTCGTAACTTTAACCCCAATAAATAACATATATTTGGAATCAGTATATTTTTTTTTTAATATTTATTGTGAAGCAAAAGCCTCTTTAGGCCATGGGAAAAAATAAAATTTGCACACAAAATCATAGCACAGGTTAATATCACATAACAATAACGAAAGAAAGCACATAACAATAATAATAAAACAACATAACAGTTACAAAAACAAAAAAACTAACATAATAAGGAACATAATACCTTCAAATTAACTCACTTAGGTACACATAATAGATAGGTAGACAGATTTGTATATCTATATATATAAAAATAAGTTGTCTGTCTGTGTGTCTGTCTGTCAGGTGACGTCATGTTTCTGTGTCGACTGACGTCATGAAGTTAGTTGTCGTTATTTTTGCTATGACGGTGACGTCATTAAAGATATTTAAGACATATATGTTCACGTAGAAATCTATTAATGTTTAAGTTTAAAATGACTGATGAACTTACAATGGCAAAAGCCGATGAAGATGCTCAAAGAGTCTATGCCAAAAAACTTGCTGCTGATAGAGAAAGTCAGAAAAGAAAGCGTGCCGAGGAATCAAAAGAACAGCAAGGAAACAGGCTTGAGGCTAAAGAACGCAAAACCGCGCAGTTAGATGAAGATCCACCTGGACAGCGAGAGTCAAAACATATAAAAACTGAAAATGATAGCGATGATGATTGGGTTTGGGATTTTGACTTGGATAAGGTCATCAATGCCTACCAGATTTTAGTTAAAAAAAACAAAGGTTCGGCGATATGTATTTCATAGTGAAGCTGAAAAATAAAGAAGAAAAAGAAAACTGAAAAAAGAAAAAATGTAAAAAACTAAAAAATACTAAAAAGAAAAAACACTCAAAGAGAAATTACAGACCGGGACACAAATGACGACCGGGACAGAGGGAATATAAATAACGACCGGGACACTCAAAGAGAAATTACAGACTGGGATACCGGGACATAAATGACGACCGGGACACAGGGAATATAAATGACGACCAGGACACAGGTATTTAAGAATATCGTTCATAGACAAATTTTTAATTGTAAGAAGACCGTTGAAAGAGAAATTTCTAATTGTAAAATGACTGAAGAACCTACAATGGCAACACCCGAGGAAGCTGCTCAAAACGAATGTATTCAAGCCGAGGTAGCTGAGTTGGTAAAGCGTTATGTTTCAGGTTCTAGGTCCGAGAGGCTCCAGGTTTGAACCTTGGCTTTAGCATTAATACAAAAGAAGAAAAAAACTAAAAAAGGTAAAAACTACAAAAAACTGATATGGCGCGTAACGACTTATGCGCGCGGGGGGGCTTGGGGGGTTGCGAAGCGCCCCACCAACTAGGTGTTGGGGTGGCGCGAAGCGCCACCCCAACAGCTAGTATCTATATATATAAAAATAAGTTGTCTGTGTGTGTGTGGGTCTGTCTGTCGGGTGACGTCATGTTTGTGTGTTGACTGACGTCATGAAGTTAGTTGTCGTCATTTTTGTTATGACGGTGACGTCATTAAAGATATTTAAGACATGCGTTCACGTAGAAATCTATTAATGTTTAACTGTAAAATGACTGATGAACTTACAATGGCAACAGCCGAGGAAGATGCTCAAAGAGTCTATGCCAAAAAACGTGCTGCTGATAGAGAAAGTAAGAAAAGAAAGCGTGCCGAGGAATCAAAAGAACAGCAAGGAAACAGGCTTGAGGCTGATAGAGAAAGAAAGAACAGAAAGCGTGCCGAGGAACTACCAGAGCAACGCGAAACCAGACTTGCTGCTAAAAGAGAAAGTGAAAAAAGAAGGCGTGCCGAGGAACTACCAGAGCAACATGAAACCAGACTTGCTGCTAAAAGAGAAAGTGAAAAAAGAAGGCATGCCGAGGAACTACCAGAGCAACATGAAACCAGACTTGCTGCTAAAAGAGAAAGTGAAAAAAGAAGGCGTGCCGAGGAATCACAAGAACAGGAAGAAATCAGGCTTGCTGCTGATAGAGAAAGTAAGAAAAGAAAGCGTGCCGAGGAATCAGAGCAACCTGAAAGTTATCGCCTGGCATTCAGGTACAGCCCAGTCGATGATTATAGCTTGAGTAGATGTGTTCAAATCGGGACTATGTCTAAAATTTCTCCCTATTGCAAGGCCTTGAAATTCAATGGTGAAACAATGGGAATGTGTTGCGCCTCAGGAACAGTTAAACTTCCTCAATTGGCTGCACCACCAGAGCCATTGAAGATTTTCCTTACTGGAACTACGTCAGAATCTAAGCGTTTTTCGTCACAAATCAGAAAATATAACTCATGTTTCCAAATGACGTCGTTTGGAGCCCAAATCGAAAATCCAGATCAATTTATGTCTACTTTCAAAGTAAAAGGGCAAATTTATCATAGAGCAGGGTTCCTTCTACCATTCTCAGGCGAGAATCATAAATTTTTACAATTGTACTTCATCAGTGATAGAAATTCTGAATTGAATGCACGTTGCGAAATTTCTCCCAACGTTGAAAGGACAATCGTTTCCCAATTGCAACATCTTTTCCACGAAAATAATAATTTAGTGCGTCTGTTCAAAACAGCCATCGATTTGATGCCTACTGATACGCATAAAATTGTTATTTCCGCTGACAAAACGCCATCTGGCCAACATGTGCGTAGATACAATGCTCCAACTATCGACGAAGTGGCAATCGTTATGGTCGGTGATCAGTTTTTACCTCGAGATATTATTCTTCATAAGCGAAACGCTCAGTTGTTAAGAATTGCTGAAAGTCATCGATGCTACGATGCCCTACAATATCCTATCATTTTTTGGGATGGAGCCGACGGCTATCACTTTAATATTAAATTGATGAATCCAGTCACTAACAAAGAAATGAAAAAGAAATGCAGTGCAATGCATTATTATTCCTATAGACTAATGATTCGGCAGGATGAAGAAAATTTTATTTTAAAATGCCGTCAATTGTTTCACCAATTCGTCGTTGATATGTATGCTAAAATTGAATCAGAACGTTTGCTATATATCCGGCTGAATCGGACCAAGCTCCGCTCTGAACAATACATTCATTTGCGAGATGAAGTTATAAATGACGGTAATACCACAAACGTTGGAAGATTAACAATTTTACCTTCGTCATATGCTGGCAGTCCCCGTCATATGCATGAATATGCTCAAGATGCTATTGCGTATGTTCGTCTCTATGGTCGTCCAGATTTATTTATTACATTTACATGTAATCAATCTTGGGACGAGATACTGCAGCTTTTACTTCAAGGACAATCGGCAGTTCATAGACATGACATTACGCCCCGTGTCTTCCGGCAAAAGTTGAAATCACTGATAAACTACATAGTAAATTTTGAAGTGTTTGGGTCAGTGCGATGCTGGATGTACTCAGTGGAATGGCAAAAACGAGGTTTGCCACACGCATATATACTAATCTGGCAACATAAAAAAATTACTTCGAACGAAATTGATGATCTGATTTCCGCTGAAATACCTGATGAAAATGTCGATAAGGGGTTACATGATATTATTGTAAAAAATATGATACATGGACCTTACGGTGCACTGAACGAAAATTCACCATGCATGGCCAAAGGAAGGTGCACAAAGCAATATCCTCGACTTTTAGTATCAAACACAATTACTGGCAATGATGGTTACCCACAATATAGAAGAAGATCTACTGAAGATGGCGGTAAAACAGCAATAATAAAGAAGCGTAACGGTACCACCATCGAAGTAGATAACCAGTGGGTTGTTCCATATTCCCCATTATTATCAAAAACATTTAATGCACACATAAACGTTAAATACTGTAACTCCGTAAAGGCAATCAAATACATATGTAAACACGTCAACAAAGGCAGTGACATGGCAGTTTTTGGCTTGCAGCCCGAAATCAAAGATATCGACGAAATCGTACAATATCAGGCTGGAAGATACATAAGCAGTAATGAAGCTGTTTGGCGAATTCTTTCATTTCCGATACATGAACGTAGTCCAGCTGTTGTTCACTTAGCGGTACATTTACAGAATGGTCAACGTGTTTATTTCTCGGAAACCAACGTGAAACAAAGAGCCCTGTATCCACCGGATACAAAGTTAACTGGTTTCTTTTCGCTTTGCAAAAATGATTCTTTTGCAAAAAAAACTGCTGTATACTGAAGTTCCTTCGTATTACACGTGGAATACTAAAAATAAAGAATTTGAACGTCGAAAACAGGGTAAGTCAGTCGACGGCCAACCTACCATCTTCAAAGATACCACGATAGGAAGACTCTACACCGTTCACCCCAATCAACATGAATGCTTCCTTCTACGCCTGCTTTGGTGAATGTACCCGGTCCGACATCCTTTGAGTATTTGAGAACTGTAAACGGTACTATACATGACACTTACCGTAGTGCATGCCAAGCTCTGAATTTATTGGAGAATGACTAACACTGGGATAACTGCATCAATGACGCGTGCGAAACGTCAACTCCAAGTCAAATTCGTGCATTGTTTGGCATCATTTTAACAACTTGCTCTCCATCAGCTCCTACAGAGTTTTGGGAAAAATATAAGTCAAAAATGTCTGAAGATGTACTCCATCGAAAACAGTTAGAGACGTCAGATGTGACTTTTGATTTTACATCAGAAATTTATAACCACACTTTAGTTATTGTAGAAGATTTGTGCGTACGTATGGCAAACAAACCTCTTCAGGATTTGGGAATGCCTTCACCTAACCGTATTGCTGCAATTTCGACATGTGTAGAATCGGATCGTGAACAAAGTTACAGTACGAGTGATATATTGTCGTATGTACAAAATAACATTTCCAAGTTAACGTCGGAACAAAAAGAAATTTATGATACGATAATGCATTGTGTCGATAACAACGTTGGAGAAATTTTCTTTTTGGATGCGCCAGGAGGTACTGGTAAAACGTTTGTGGTAAAACTGATTCTGGCATCAATTCGATCAAAAAATGATATAGCGTTGGCAATTGCGTCGTCCGGAATAGCCGCAACATTGCTGCCTGGTGGAAGAACTGCTCATTCCGCTTTGAAATTGCCTCTGAATTTGCATTCTACAGAAACTCCCACGTGCAATATTTCCAAATCATCTGGGATGGGTAAAGTATTGCAGCAATGCAAACTTATTATTTGGGATGAGTGCACAATGGCACACAAAAAATCGCTCGAGGCTCTGGATCAATGCTTGAAAGATTTGCGAGGGAAGTCGAAACCCTTTGGCAGCACATTAATATTGCTTGCGGGAGATTTCAGGCAAACATTACCTATAATACCTAGATCAACTCGTGCAGACGAAATGAATGCTTGCCTGAAAAATTCTAATTTATGGGCACACTTAAAGACATTAAAATTAACTACAAATATGCGTGTCCGACTGCAAAACGATGACTCTGGTCAAACATTTTCAGATCAATTGCTGGCAATTGGAAACAGAAAGCTCCCAGTAGACTCAATTTCAGGACATATACAACTACCTGCTGATTTCTGTAATTTAGTGACGTCCAAAAATGAATTGATTGAAAAAGTATTTCCGAATATTCTAAACAATTATAAAAATAATAAATGGCTAAGTGAAAGAGCGATTCTTGCACCCAAAAATATAGACGTCCACGAAATCAACAATATTGTTTTGACCAAGATTCGAGACCAGGCAGTCCTTTACAAGTCAGTCGACACAGTTTTGGAACCAAATGAAGCGGTTAATTATCCATCTGAATTTTTAAATTCCGTGGATCTTTCAGGGTTTCCACCACACGTGCTACAACTAAAAATAGGCGTACCAATAATACTTTTAAGAAATATCAACCCACCAAAGCTTTGCAATGGCACGCGACTTGCCGTAAAAAAAAACAATGGAAAACCTAATAGAGGCCACAATCTTGACAAGGCCTTTTGAGGGTGAGGCTGTTCTTATTCCTCGCATTCCCATGATTCTAACGGATCTGTCTTTTCAATTTAAAAGATTGCAATTCCCAATTCGATTAGCATTTGCAATCACCATTAACAAAGCTCAAGGTCAATCATTAGAAAAATGTGGTATAGATCTTAATACTGATTGTTTTTCCCATGGACAATTGTACGTTGCATGTTCGAGGGTCGGTAAACCTGACAATCTATTTATATGCAGCGACAATTGGACAGCGAAGAATGTTGTATATTCGCAAGTTTTACGCAGTTAATTTGTATTGTATCTATCTATCTATCTATCTATATAAAAACGAGTTGTGTGTATGCATGTTTGTTTGTTTGTAAAAAGAGCGTTTGCATATGACGTCATTATTAGTACATAAGGCTTTGTATATGCACAGACAATGGGAAAGCCAAGAATGTTGTATATTCGCAAGTTTTACGTAGTTTGAAACACATATATAAATCTATCTATATTCACAGGTGGGACACAGGGACACAACTACAATGGCGCGTAACTAATATGGCGCGTAACGACTTACGCGCGCGGGGGGGCTTGGGGGGCGCGAAGCGCCCCACCAACTAGGTTTTGGTATATATATATATATATATATATATATATATATATATATATATATATATATATATATATATATATATATATATATATATATATATATATATATATATATATATATATATATATATATATATATATATATATATATATATATATATATATATATATATATATATATATATATATGAAAAGAGACCCACTCTGCACAGTATGCTTGCTTCAACGTCTAAAAGAAACGATGATGGTTTGCGAGCATCTTACAATATCTCATTACTTATAGCGATATCTTGAAAACCGAATTCAAAAGAATTCCTTTGAGGAAGAACACTGTACAAAGACATATTGATGAAATAAGCCCTGATATTGAAAGTTTCTTATGTAATTATCTGCAAACAACTCATTTTCCTATGCAACTGGACGATTCAACCTTACCCGGTATTGAAGCATTATTGTTGGCATATGTTCGATTTGTTATGGATCGAGAAATTCATGAAGAGTTACTGCTCGCGAAACCTTTAAAGACGGACAAGAAAGGTGAATAAGTATTTATTGTCCTGAATGATTTTTGAAGCAAAAATCGATTCCATTCACAAATGTTATTTCGGTGGTAACACATGGAGCTCCTGCCATGATCGGGTGATATCGTGGGTTAACAAGCCCTCTTTTAAAAAATCATACCAGAGGTAACTGCAATTCACTGTCATCTGAAAAATTTGAGTGAGAAATTGCACCAATCACTTCAATTTGTGATTAACGCAGTTAACAAAATAAGAAGCAATGCATTGAATACGCGTTTATGGCACAATTGTGCGATGAATATGATGAAGAATTTCAACGATTGCTCTGACATACTGAAGTACGTTGGTTATCGAAGGGTGTATGTTTAACAAGATTTTACTCAATTTTTGAATCAGTACTAGAGTTTCTGGAAAGTAAAGATCCGGATTTAAGAGGAAACCTGATCAATTCGAAAGAAGACATCGCGTGTTCGACATATTTGTTCAACAAATTTAATGACATTAACTTACAATTACAAGGGGACAGTCTCAATTTAATAAAAGCAAAGGGTGTAATTTCAGCTTTTCTTGGAAAACTGAAATATATGAAGCAAAATATTAGTCGGCTTGAATTTCCCTAGATTTTAAACTTGTCACAGGTAGAATGACTTAATGAGGATATTCAGACATCAAAATTAGATTGGAAAATGTTCTGACAATGGAAATACCACCATGGATCATAAATCCATTTGATGAAACAGGATTGGGCAATATTAACAAGAAGAGCTACTCGAGCTTAGCACTAATGAGGAGCTGAAGGTGAAATTTAAAAGAGGGTATCAAACATTTCGGTTGCAGACAGAGATATCCCAAAAATATCTTAGAATGTGGGTAATTGCATAATAGCGTTTCCCTTGTCATATCTTATCGAAAAGAGTTTTAGTGTCGTTACAAAACTTTTAACAGAAAAAAGGAGCAGATTGAATATCACAGAACGGGAAGATCCGCGGTTATTCCTATCTAAATTAAATCCTTATATTGATAATTTGCCATCAATTCATCAAGCACATTCTTCCCATCAACATCATCGTCTCCTTCCTAATTAAATCCTAATAGGCACGTGATCCAGCCCAGCTAGTGCACAACCTCAACATTGACACAAAAAGAAAGCAGAACTAGTCTAACAACCCTATGATCTATAACGCTTGGAGTTTTAACCAAACTAAAGTAAAATCTGCAACTTCCTTATACTTTCTTGTCCTTCTATCCAAATAACCAAATTCTGCTTTTCACAAAAATCCAAACAACAAGACAGAAACCTCAGAGTAACTACCCTGTAATTTATAATACTTGGAAAAATAAGTAGAAAAAAAAATTAAAACCCGAAAAATAAGTAGAAAGGCACTCCTTCTTCATTCCTTGTCCTTCCATTCAAAATGTCCAAATCCTGCTTACTGCAAAAATCCAATAATTTTTTACCCTGATTATTGTTTTTCCGATGGGTATCCTTAGTCGCCCTCTTAATTACCCACAGCTCTATTATGCCAACTCCGTTCATGCGTTCTAGTGTGAGATGCACCTTCTTTTCTTGGGGTACTCTTCCTCCCCTATGTATTTCTTAATATTCCCAAGAAAACTAAAATACTAAATAACCGAGACAAATAAAAAACCTAAGCATTCCAATGAGTAAATTTTATTCCATTCCTGAGTTGCACCATGTTTCTGCTTGTCTTACCTTCTATCTGGGCCAATGGCCTGTTGGTTTGAAGAGCTAGCTCGGCTTCATAATTGTATCAACTTGCTCTTCAGCCTTAGGTGGTCATCTGGGATAATAATTTGCTGGTTGTTGCGCTTGGGAGCCCAAAACGACGCGACAAAAGTTGTCACGGGGCCACTTTTTGCATCCGGGGTTTCACATTTTGCCTCATTTCATTCAGTCTCACTACTATGCTCGTCCACTATACTAGCAAACGATTGGATTGAAGATGTAGATCCCGAACACGATTTTGAATTACAAAGTTCTTCGGATTCAGCGAATTACTTTCAGAAAGCGAAATCGTTACTAAATTGTTTTGCTCCACTGATGACGACTCGGGTTCACAATGAATTTTCTTCCAAAACTTTTCTTAAAATGGGTCATAATACTCGCTGATGACTCTTTAAAAGAATATCTTAGCCTCAGTTGCAGATTGCTTTTCAAAGCTATACTTAACACTGATGACCAATATATAACTTTGTACCTCTTAAACTTGCTTCTCTATTGTCTCCTCTAGTACAGTCGAGAAAAGACTTTAGGCGATTACAAATAGACAGTTCGATATACGAATAATCATTGCTAGCACCAAGACCACCCCTTTTAAGGTGAACACGTGACAGCAATACAGTGACAAACAGCAATTTACGCTAAAGTTCAAATCTTGTTTTAATTCTTTAAGAATGACCCTTGAATCACAAAGGCCGTTTGATTAAAATAAATAGTTCTTTTGAAAGTACTAAAATAAAACTTTAGCGTAAAGAGAGAGGTATTGACGAGGGGGTGAACCCCCTCATATACGTAAATAATTTCTATTCCTTTTACATTTTAATATTGCTTCTTACTTTCAGTTGAAAAAACTTGTTTTTTTATTTGATTCAAATATCGACCCAATTTATGATTGTCTTTTGAAAAATGAACCAATAGTCAATAAGGGAATTAAAATTTTACATAATCACCAGGGGGCAAGATTACCTACTGAACCAAAAAGAGTTGCTTCAATATTAGCTAACAAGAGGATTATTTCGCAATAGAATAGTTAAATTAGTTTCAATTTTCTTATTTTTTCCTCAGTTGCTTTGATGTTCTCACTGAAGTAACTCTAATAGCTTCTTTTCCCTACGTGGATCAGTAGTGACAATTGTATTTATTATTATTGGTGGTGGTTTTGTTTGCTTTTAGTCTAGTGTTTTTTCTTTTTATCTTGTGCTTAGGACGCCTAGTTTAGATACAGGCGAAATATCGCGTTATTTCAGTCTCTTTTCTCTCTACTGGCCGCAGTCTCGTTTGATGTTTTTTGTTGTTGTTGAGTTTTATCTCTCTTTGTTGTTTGTTATTTAATTTCTGATCGTACTCTAAATAATGCTCGGAAATCCGGTGCCCCTTCGTGAAAAATATCTTCCCCGATCGAAAGATCTTCCCACACAACCCTCTCCCCCGACCCCCCCAAAAAAATCCCCCTGAAAACAGCTGTAAACTTCCCAATAACCAACACTATATGTAAATAATGGGCAAAGTTTATAACTGTCAGCCCTTCCCCGAGGACTGTGAGGGATTAAGTGGTCCTCAAAGGAATAGTTATTAGATTTATCAACTATGTTTAATGAAATAGTTTAATGAAATCTGAAAAATTTTGATCCGGTAATTTAGGGAAAAATGAGCTTTGGAGGGGGCCTAGTTGTCGTCCAATTTTTTAGGACGCTTAAAACGGGCGCTAGAACTTTTAATTTCCGTTCAAATAAGACTTCTCGCAACATTCTAGGATCACTGGGTGGATAAGATCACCCCTGGAAAAAAACAAACAAATAAACACGCATCCGTGATCTTTCTTCGGGCAAAAAATACAAAATTCCACATTTTCAGGTAGGAGCTTGAAACCTCTACAATAGGGTTCTCGGATACACTGAGTAAGATGGTGTGATTCTCATTAAAATTTTATGACCTTTAGGGGATGCTTTCCCCTTTTTTCGAAAATAAGGCAAATTTTCTCAGGCTCGTAACTTTTGATGAGTAGGACTAAACTTGATGAATATCAGTATTTTTAAAAAAGTATAAAATATGACTCTTTTGATGTATATATTGGTATCAAAATTCCGTTTTTAGAGTTTTGATTTATATTGAGCAGAGTCACTTCTTATTTACAGTTCGTTACCATGAACTGTTTGTTACGACAACAAATTTAAGTAAATTTGTAAAAATAGCCGGAAACCTCACAAAAATTGTGTCATATCGAAATGAAAACTGCGCCAGAGGCATCTCCACAGCTGTGGCCGAAATCCCCTAAGATAACTCCTTAAAAATTTGAATATTACACTGTAACTTGTAAATGTTTCAAAAGATTGTGACTGAAAACTTGTGAAAATTTCTTACAATGAAAGTAACTTTACATTCGTTGTTTTTTAATGTAACTACTTGATATTTTTGGACTATAATATGGTTGTTCAAATTCAAAATTGCATATCCTATTTTTCAGGTTTGCGAGGAAATGGAGAAAATCAGCGAATGTCAAAAATTGTGAAAAGTTTCCCATAAATTTTGTTTACGAAAGCGAAACCCAAAAATTTTCTTCCACAGAGACGGCGTTTAACTGTTATTTTCCGCTTAGAGGACTTGAAGTCAATTACGTGATCGTATGCATGACTGATGTCAATGGTATGATTGAGCATAATTTTCCACGTGCTTATTATTTTGATCCGGAAAATCCTCAAAGACTTTCTATGGATTTTTTTTACAGCGACGAATATAGAAAATTTGACCTCCTAGAAGCATTAAGCAGAGCCATCTCCAGCGTCACTGTTTTTTATATTGATGACGATCCTTTGCTCTGCAAGATTGAAAGTGACTTAAAAAATACAGTTCCATCTATTTCGCAAAGCGATATTTATAAAAAGAAAGTCAACCTTGTAGAAGTCTTAAGAAATTATGAGCCCTTGAGTATGGACAGCATCAATCAACTTAATATTGTGAAGGCTGCATCCGAATTTCATTACTTCCACTTCAACTACCATTCAATAAGATGTCCCGAAAATTCAAGTCGATTTTTATCTGGCTGTTGCAATTTTCAATGCATTGATGATTTAATGAAGGAAGTGCAGTACAATGTGAATCCAGAAAACCCAGAGTTTCCATGAAAAACCAACGTTATCCATGATTTCCATTTTTATAGAGAAAATGGTCTAATTTTCTCTACAAAAATAAATATTAAAATTAAGCTTACAGATCCTAATGTGAAGAAATTCCTGCAAGACTGGAAGAAAAAACTGGAAACAACAACAATAGAGGAGGCAAACCTGTTATTAACAGAGGAAAATCCAATGTTTTCATATTTAGTTCGAAGTTTGGTTTTCATTATTGAGACAGCAGCACTTCCTTTTATCCCTGAAATTGCTAAATGTCAGTTTTCCCATCCAGAAAGTTTATCTGATAATTTTAGTCTAGATAAATCGAGTTCTTCTTCTTCATGGATTTATGAAACTTTTGGTAGTCGACGAATTACCAACACTGATGAGAATGGCACTATTATTGACGATGTCATCTTTGAGAAAGAAGATGGAGAAATAAATTACTCATGCGGTCAAAACTATCAAATATTAAAGCAACAACTAGAAGTTTTCAGTCCATTCAGAGAAATGCTTTCAGGGTGTAATATAAATAAATTAATTCGTATTTCCAGATTCCCAATCTATGCTATAGAATTTCCTAACAAACCCAATGGATTCGGTGAAAGTGTATTCAGTCCAATTAAGAAATTGAACCAAATATTGCTGGGCATTAAGCTTTATTTGGTTCAGAGAGATAGAATAGCCACAATAAATTCTGAGCAACAGCCATCGAGCTCCAAGGAGTAGCCATGAAAAGTAGATGGATTCAGCGAAAATGTATTAAGTCGGATTAAGAGGTTGAATCGATTTATGATGGGGAAAAAACATTATTTGATTCAGTGTGACAGCACCTCTAACCTTGTAGTAGAATTTTTAGATTGAGTATGTGAATTTAGAGACAATGAATTAAGTCTGCTTCAGAAGCTATACCAAATATTTCTTGTGATTCTACCAAAGAAAAAAAAATTGTTGTGCCAAAATATTGCTGGTGAGTCTACAAAAATAAAGAAGAAAAAGTAGACAGTGACGTTTAGTCTATAGAAAATTCTGATGGATCCAAATGAAACAGCAACATTGGGTATCAAGCTCAAAACCCTCTAAACAAAGGTTTAGCCCCTTTCCTGATCAAAAACTCCAGAATATCATATTTTAGCCCGTGTACTAATGATATTTTTTTTCTTCTGGTGATAGGAGGGCGCTGGAACATCATAAAGCTATTTAAGGGCTCCTTGATTATGCCCCGATAGCACAACAGCAAGATTTCCCAACGACCGCGTTTTCAGCATAGTTTACCTATTGTGCCTAATAACGTGACTATAACATTTGCCTAGTGAAGAGCAACAGCTTCAAAAGAGTGGTTTGTTCTTTACACGGTTGTAACTAAGAAAAGAGCCAAACATTTTCCCCTGTTTCTCAACTTAATTAAAGTGAATCTATTAAATAATGTTTCTTGATTGTATTAACTCTTCTAACGTACATTTTTTTTATTTCTTCGAGCTTGTGTACTTTTTTCTACAGCTTCTATTATATATAATCAAACAAAATTGTATATATTTTCTTCCTGGCAGTGTTATATGAAGTTCCGTCGGTTTTAGCATTCTCAGACTTTGCCTCTAAGAAAAATTTTAATCCTCAATGTAAAACGTTGATGGTGTTTCTACTCTTGGCATATAGAAAAAATAGCTTTCGGACTAGACAAATTATGTTTTATTCTTTGGTGTTGTATTTTTTCAAAGTATTAAATTTTGCTTTTCGTTGTTTACTATCATAGTCAATGTCACTGTCATATTTCACTTCAATCAAGAAGCACACTATTGATTATTTGACACTAATTTTAACTACAAACTTTTTCAACCGTCAGTGCCATTATACATGTAACTTCTAAGAGTCGGAACTGGCGCTAGCGTCGAATAAAAAAATCTCCAACGACCCCTATATTTGGCAAGTCTTGGGATTTTATTCAAATTTCAAAATTGTTCTTTTTCAGAAGCTGAGAGGAGACACTTATTACAGCATTAATTTTGCTTTCCTTATCATTACACTAAAAACAGCAAATGCAAGTTGGGACCATTTACTACCTTCAACACCAGCACCAGTTTCCGGTCTTATAAGTTACTCACAACTTTTGTGTAATTTTCGACTTCAGACTTTCGTTTATCTATCATAGAGAGTAGTTGATTTTCAGTTTTATTTAGAATGCAGTGTAGTGTAAGTAATGATAGGGCAATTAATCATTTTTGAATATTGGTTATTTTGATAGAGTACATTCTATTTTAAACCTAACAATACGTATTGGGTCAAAATCTTCTACTCCGACGAATTTCTTTTGGCTGTGCGTGTCGGCAGTATTGTATTTATAAACTCTTATCTCCCATATGAAGGATACTCGATCAGATCCTTAACTAAATTCGGAAAGGCGCGTGATCTGCTTAAGAATCTTGTGAATCAGGTACTGTTAAACTCTCTACAGTATATAATAATTGGGGACCTAAATACTGATATTAATTGATCTTCTGTGAGAAGTGAATTGCTTTTTGAGTGTCTTCCTTCGTACCAAGTTGTGCCCAAATCCCACAATTTTTCATGTGTTCATCATTCTGGAAGCACAAGGGATATTGACCATATTATTTGCTCGCCTGGTATTATCTCTTCTTCTGCTTCTGTTCATGTTAACGAGCAAGATACTGACCACATGCCAATTTCAGTGACATTTACAATGGATATTGATCTATCGGAAACCAATTGCTCACGAGAAAAATCGAAGTGGTTTGAAGAAAGTAATTGGAGCAAAGCCAATATACCGCACTACATCTCTACCTTGACAACCCTTCTTTCTACCATATGTGTTCCATATCATCTTCTTCAGCACCAGGTACCTACGAATGGTAAAGCCGATATTGACTGTTATTATAACCAACTTGTGATGTGTATGAAAAGGGTAGAAGAAGCTGCCGTACCTCGACAATGTATTTGTAAAAGAACACAAAAACCTATCTGGTCAATGGACCCTTGTTTAAAGTCGATAAAAAATAAAGCAAAATTATGGCTCCAGATATGGAATGAATGTGGTCGGCCAAGTTCTGGGTGTGTCGCTGATATCAAACGTAAAACTAAAACCAATTATAAACGTTATCTCAGGTCGGCACGTTACCGCGGTATGGATTTCCCTGTAAGTAGGGAGGATTGGCGAAAAGTGATCAATTCTGACAAGATAAATGATGAAACTATGACAAGTAATTGCCTTCCACCTTCAGCTTGGTATAAACATTATTCTTCGATTTTTTCAGTGGTTAATTATTCAGTGCATTCTGTATATACTCGCCTTCTTACCCCCCCCCTCTTTAGTACAACGTTTTCGCAACGCCATATAGTGCCCATATCTTTTTCTTCCGTAATTAATGCTGATAAAAGTTTAAAATCTGATTCAATAGACAAGGATGGTATTTCTAAGATACATATGCCGATTGAATGCACCCCCCTTATATCTCACTTTCAGCTTCTTTTTTAAATGTGTCTATGTACTTCATACATACCTGAGAGTTTTCTGTGTGGCACTGTTTCGTCAGTTTTAAAAAGGGGAAAGTCACCGATTGATTGTTCTTGCTATCGACCTATTACTGTATCTTGTAATATTATTAAGGTTTTTGAGTATATCCTTCTACCATTTTTGACTAAAAATATTATTGAGGATGAGAACCAATTTGGTTTTTGGAGTGGGGTGGGTTGTCAGCATGCACATAAGATTCTGTCTTCTCGATTGGCTGATAATTCTTCCAAGGGAAATGGTCTTTATATTTGTGCTTTGGATCTTTCGAAAGCGTTTGATAGTGTGGTCCATAGTCAGCTCAAGTTTCCTTGTATAATTCTGGGGTCAATCTCTCTGTTATAATACTTCTTAAGTTTTGGTATTCAAATTCGTTTCTTCAATTAAGATCTACACCAGACACTATGATAATAATGCGAAGAGGAGTTAGGCAGGGTGGTGTTCTGTCCCCTACGCTTTTTAAGATTTGTATTTCTAGTGTGCTGGCTAAGATTTCAGGTACATACCTTTCTGGTCTTGCGGATGTTTCTTATCTTGCGTATGCTGACGACTTGCTTCTGATTAGCCGTTCCAAAGAGGGTCTTTCCAAAATGGTCTCTATAGTTTCTGATGCTTTCTCTGATATTGGCCTTTCAATTAATATAGATAAATGTGAGTTTCTTCCCTATAACTGTACTACTGCTACTCCCCTTCACTGTAATAACTTCACTATCCCTCTTGTTGATTGTATTCGTTGGCTTGGTATCTCTATTACTAACAATCTTTCGAGCTTACGTCAGCGTACTGCTTGTGATATAAGTAAAAAGATTCAGATTGGTTAGGCAAAAATTGTCGCAAATAGAGGGAAGTATAATAGACGTGCGCTGGCTAAACTTTATTCTACTTTATGTGATCATTCTGTCTTTTATGCTTCAGGTCTTTTCCCCCTTCTTAATAATGGTAATTTAGAAAGAATTCGGATAAATTATTTCAAATTTTGCAAATTTCTTCTGTATCTTCCACCTTGGACAAAAAACCGGACTCTTGTTAAAAAATTTTCAGTTCCTGATATAACTTTAAAGTTGGAGATTCTTCACAGACAACTCTCCAGTACAGCTTCTGCGCGCCTATCCCCTCACCACTGTCTTATCCGTTTTTTTTGTCACTGTCTTATCCGGTTTAAAAACCGGACTCTTTTTAAAAAATTTTCAGCTCCTGATATAACTTTAAAGTTGGAGATTCTTCACAGACAACTCTCCAGTACAGCTTCTGCGCGCCTATCCCCTCACCACTGTCTTATCCGTTTTTTTTCGTTGATTTTGTGTGTGGATTTGTTTTTCTCTTTGTGTTTTTTGAATTTCATTTTTTGTGTGTATCTAATGTTCTTTTTTTTTCCATAGTTCGTTATTTTGTGTGTTTATTAAATTTTTTGTATTAACGTAAAAAATTTCTATTGTCATTACTTTTCATTTTTTGTATGTTTCGCTTATTTTGTGTGTATTTAATTGTTTGTACTCCACATTTTAATACTTTTATAGTGTTGTTGTGGGTAAGAAATAAATTATTATTATTATAGGCAGAAATAATAATACTACGAGCCTTATCAGCGATTAATGTTAGTATCAATGCAACTTTTTTTTTACTAATGAGTTTTGGGGTTTTTCTTTATGTTTTTTTTTTTAAATAAATGATTAACTTTTTCTCTCCTCTCTAATTCAGTTAATATTTTTTGCCTCTTTAATTCAAAATCAGTATTTATAGAATCGAAAAGAGCCTGAAAGGACTTTTCAGAACTTTGCAGTGAAAATAGTAATTCAGTTTTGACAAATCAAAACACTTTAGCGTAAAGAGCGAGGTATTGACGAGGGGGTGAATCCCTCATATACATAATAATTTTTGTTCATTTTGATGTTGCTACTTACTTTCAGTTGAAAAAACGAAAGTAAAACAGTTCAAAATAGGGATGATACCTTTTTATTGACAGTCAATAAAAGTCAATTCACTGTCAATAAAAAGGTATCATCCCTATTTTGAACTGTTTTACTTTCGTCATGGAAAGGCAGTGTGGTCTTCGAAGTTATCTAAGTTGAAAAAACTTGTTTTTCTTTCATTTAATCTCTGATAGTCATTTTTCAAATAACGATGGGAAATCAGGCATGGAAAATTCTCTTCCTTCATGAAAAGTTATTCCATGAAAAGATCCTCCGATGTAACCCCTGACCCCCCTCCCCCAGCCAGAAAAATCCCCCATGAAAACGTTTGTATACTTCCCAATAATCAACACTATATTTAAATAATGGGCAAAGTTTATATCTTGCGGCCCTTCCCCCGGGGACTGTGGAGATTAAGTCATCCTCAAAGAAATAGTTATTAGATCTTTCGACTACGGTGAACAAAATGGCTATCTCGAAATTTTTAACCGGTGATTTTGGGAGAAAATGAACTTGGGAGGGGGCCTAGCTGCCCTCCAATTTTTTTCACTTAAAAAGGGCACTAGAAATTTTAATTTCCGTTTTTCAGGCTCCTAATTTTGGATGGGTAACTAACCTTGATTAAACTTACGTATTTGAAATCAGCATAAAAATTCAATTCTTTGGATTTATTTATTGGTATCAAAATTTCGTTTTTTAGAGTTTCGGTTACTATTCAACCGGGTCGCTCCTTACTTACAGTTCGTTATCACGAACTGTTTGATAAAAAACAGAATTCATCTAAAAAATTTTAATCGCTAATGTCTGTTCTAAAAACATACAAAATTCAATGGATTAAACAACGAGAAAAAAGAAAATTTTATCAAAAACACAGGTAAGGAACTTTAATTACACAGAAAGACACTACAGAAAACGAGACGCTAAGAACAGAAAGTCTTACCAACGATAATAAACGAAAAATAAATATACATATAATACTAAGTGTTTTTTCGGCAAAAAAAAAAAAAATCAATTAAGCTCATTAAAAACATAACGAGAAAATTAGACCGAGATCTTCCTCGATTTTTGTAATAATCATTAATTAGTTAGCAATTTCAAGTTTTAAAATAAATTTATTTTTCTCAAATTTCAACGGATTAACGCTGATTTTAACGAGTTGATTCATAGGATTTAATGGAAAAGTATATTGTAAAATGTCACTACTACATACAAATACATTGTCAGCAACTCCAAATGACATAACGGTACATAATACAGAGCTTAAAATTGAGTAAAATACTTGAGGTTTCATACAATGTACAGAATTTGGCAATGTAAATATTGACGAGTCGCAGGTTTTTTCCGCTTTTTCTCGTATTTGTACATCTAAGATCAGCCTGATGTAAACTTCGCCAGGTTTGACAACTAAAAAGAAATTAGTTAATATCCCAAATTTAATAAAATAACGAATTTAATTAAATAAGATTATTTAATAAATAATAAAAAAATAGGTATTTTACCACAGAAAACCTACTTAATTTAATTTACCATGTTTCGGACAGAATAAATATTCGATTATATTCTTTCAAGGGGGATGGAGACGAGTTCAGCTTTTCTAGTGTATTCCCAAAGACTTGTATGATTCTTTCAACAATTGTCTCTTTCAACATTTTCAACATTGTCTTCAACAATTGTTTTTCATGTCTCTATTAGTTCACATACATTTTTTTTCGAATCTACCCCCACACCTTCCCAGTAAAAAACTAACATTAGGCCCATAAAAGATTTTATATTTATCAAACAATATCGAGAAGATTCTTGAAAAAAGGAATAGTTATCTTTGCAAGCAAACAATTTATAAAGAAATCAAAACTACTGGCTAGTTGACTAAAATACTAGTCTAACGCCGGCTTTACAATTAAGAGACAAAACTAACAATTAATACATTTAAAAAGTCTTGTACTAAACCTAATAGAAAAAAAAAAAAATGAAGACAACGAATAAATAGTAGAGTATGATAATTGCAGTGCGTAGCTCAATAATGTGGTTTCATTTTAGTATCTATCATTCTTCGACTACAATAAATATATAGAATAATCTACGACGTTCAACACACGAAATTAGATTACTAATAGAAATGATAATATAGTAATAGTAAAAAGTCAACCAGTTAAATACATACTATCAGATAATAATTTATTACCCACTTAAACAAAATAACAAAACTGTATATTACATATAAACAATGTATTTTTGAGCAAGAGGGTACAAGAAGATTTTTGTCCTTGATTATTGGGAATGGATGAGATGGAAATATTCCGCTATCTATATAACCTATTCCTTAACTCTTGTTAAGGTAATCTGCATTTGTGCACATATCAAATGGGTTAATGACCCTTAGAGGGAACAATTCCAGTTTCTGATCAATAAAACAGCCTCCTGGGTGATTAAAACACAAGTAGTTGTTTATATAATGCAATTCTTTGTGTTAGTGCCTCCGTTTTTGTATGTCATGCTAAATGATTATGGCCATTAAAAAAGGACCCTAGAAGACCTCAACGATCAATCTTCCCTAATTCCTATGAAGCAAATCTGCCCCAATAAATACAAATGAAGGATAAAGGCCCCCTACAGAGGTCTATTTCACTTTCTAACTAATGAAGTAGCTTCCCGTGGTGCTAAAATTCAAACAGTTGTTTATATAAAACAACGTCTTGCGCTATTCTCTTAGGTTTTTATTGTGCCAAACTAAATATTTATGGCGAGTTAAAAAGGGCCACAGAAGACATCTACGACCGGTCTTCCCTAGTTTCTATCAAGTAAATCTCCCTCTTTAAATACAAATGAAGGATAAACGTCACCAATAGGGGCCTAAATCACTCTCTAATAAATGAACTGGCTTCCTGTGGTACTAAAACACAAACGGTTGTTTAGATATAACAACGTCTAGTGCTATTAGCTTCATTTTCCATGTGTAGCTTTGAATAATTTTGGCCATAAAAGACCTCTCTGACCAGTCTTCCCTAACTCCATAAGTCCCTAACTCCTCTGAAGAAAATCTTCTTCTGTAAAAATCAATAGTGGACAAAGTTACCGTACAGGAAATGATTTTGATCTAATACAATGTCTTGTTTTATTTGATTTTTTTGTTAAGCAATTATAGCTATTAAAAAAAGGGTCATACAATATTCTATGATCAGACTTCCCTAATAAGTAATCTGCCTCTTTAAATATAGTCGATGGATAAATAGGTACGGGGACTTATTTCACTTCCTAACTACAAAAAAAGACAAAGAAATGCCTTTTGGTTTTGACCAGGATGAAATGAGGAAAAGATAACAATCAGAAAGTATTTTCAGATGATCAGATACCACGTACAACTCCTTGTAAAAGTTATCATTAGAACCCGTTTTTCAAACTCCTTTCGGATTAAGTTTCTAGCTTCTTATGCGGTTGAATTTGATATGATGATAATAATGATTGGCAGCACATCAACCTTCGTCAGCGCTCCGAGCTCTGTTATTTAAAAATAAGAAGGGAAAGAAAGGTTGATTAACTATAACTTAATTAACTTAATTTTTACCAGCTATACACAAAAACTTAAGTAAAGCCACATTGTTTCACATTTATAAAAATTCGTAAGAATAGATTTTGAGCGTAGAAGAATATCGAGAACAAATTGTCACATTTAAAAATATTAAATGCAACGCATTCTTTTGATTTAAAAACCACTATGAAGAAATAAAAAATAATATAGACGTGCAAAATTTAACAGCTTTTGAATAAGATTCATATAAAAACTAATTATGAAACATTCAATAATCATGACAACTTTCGTACATATTTGACAATTTGTTATTCAATCATCGTAATAATATTTTCGCAAACAATTCGGAAATTTAAAAGCAATATAACTAAACAGTAAATGACAAAAGAAAAGAAATGAGTATAGGTGTACACAGCCTAGTCATCAAAGGATGGGGTAAAGTATATATTTAGGTACAAACGTCCCCAATATTATGAGAATAAGCCGTTCTATGCACCAACATTCTTTTTTGAAAACTTTCACTTTATTAATTTTTATTCCGTCTCATTATCTATATAAAATTTGGAGGATGGGGGATTAGATACACTTGTAAGAAGACGGTTTTTTCACACTTAAGTTTATTTTTGAGCACAAACAACTTGAACATTACAAAGATTGAAGAATTTTACACAATGATTTTCTATAGGGAAGGGTTCTCGAACTTTCTACACGTAACAATTTTTTTTTGTGCTGAGTCATGTGTTTTTGTCCCCTATTTTTACCAGGATAAAACAAAAGCAGCATAACAGCAATGTAAAGCTAAAAAATGCATAAAAAATAATTAATATAGCGCTGCTTGGTATCCATAGTATTCCAAGGCGTTGAGCGACATACATACTTCATTAAGCAGGAAAGACTTGTCTCAATATTCCCCATTTTATAGTTTTAAAGGGAACAATTTATCTTATTCCTAAACGTTATCTTGTATGAGAGGTATTAAAATATTATTAATCCCAACAATAGTTTGAGTACCATATGAAAATAGCCACCTATAACATTAGTTGAGTTGACTCAACCCTATTATATATGGCATATAATGCATGTCGTTAGTTGCGGAAAGGGATGAAGTTAGAACTACTCAGAGGAAAGGAGGTACGAAAAAAGCTGATCGGAAGATATTTCCGAGTTTAAATTTCCTACTGATTTCTACTGAACAGCTAATTTTCTATTATTATGACTATAGAAAAAACTCCATCTATAAATACAAATAAATTAAATATTTGAGCTCTCAAGAAGTCAATCTGACAAAGTCCTTTCAACATGCTTTGGATATATTGGTATCATAGCAGTTAACTAGCTCCTAATTTTATGGCCACAACATATTCCTTAGGAATAAAGAAAATTACGGATAAACAAAAGGAATGATTGTTAGTGTCCGATCAAAAAACTGAACTTTTTAGGATCCATTTTGACATGGTATTCCAATTTATATAAAATATTTTTCCATACTCAAACACATAGAAAAGATCACATATTTTCCATCGAATGATTTATGTTTTAAAATCGGAACAAACAATGAATTTTCGTTTAAGAATTTCCATTATTCTGTATTTTATGAACTTGACCAAATTTGGTAACCAGTGACAATCTTCAGCTAGTCTGAATGCAACATCACCCTGAAGAATTTAAGCCTACTTCCCACTGTCCAACATTCCTTTGGAGAAAATAATCTAATGTCCATAGACGATTTATTTTCAACACTATACACAGAAATGTCTGTTCTTAGAATTATTTAAGCCGAGTAGACCTACCATCAAATACCATCAATTGTTAAAAAAGCTTACACCAATTTTTTGTTTTCTAATTTTTGGCAAGTAGGTACAAACTTAGTTGGAGGGGAGACTTTCTGACCAAGTGCGGTTCCCAAAATTCAAACAAATATTAAGTACTCAAATATACTTAACATATTTTTCATCAGATAATTTGTTAATTAAAATAAAAACCATTGAGGAATTTTTCATGAATTGCGTCTAATTTTTTTTTGTGAACATGGTCAAATCGACGACTAAATCATTATTTCCTAAGTTTGTGTGGTAAACGGTAAGATTGCCAAAAATTGCAATTCTTTAAAGGGCCTCACGCTCAAAATGGCAGCTCTTAAGTCAATCCACTAAATAGTTTCATAGAAGACGGGATACTTACTTACACGTGCTTCTAAAATACATAGACCCCATAATAAGCGTATCTTGAATAAGTGCAATAAATGACTTCAAAATATTTTAGGGTAAAAAGTTTGAAAATTCAATATCAATTTATACCCGGTAGAAATGGTTAAACAGTCTTTTTATTTTCACATTCTTAAATTTTCCAGAATAGTTCAGGATAAGGCTAAGACTCAGTAAACAAAAGAGAGGTCAAACTTCCAATCCCTAACCTCTTTCTCTACCCCCCACAATTTCCTATTCCTCTAAGAAAAAAGGTAATATGAAGCTAAATTCAAATGCGCAACGATTACAATTTCAACATATCTCCCTTTAGACCAAAGGAGGGCCCTTTATGGGCACAACTATGGGAAACAATGACGCCTACAAAACTCACCTCCCCACCTATCCTCACCTCCAGGTAAAGAATATCCCCAAAAACAAACTTAGAAATAAGTTATGGCAGATCAAGGTGAATATACCCAGATATGTTATGATTTCAATTATGTTTTATAAAAAAATACCGAATATACTGATACAAAAATAGCATGCTCCATCAAGTGTCTTTTATCGAGATTCTTTTTAAACCCTAAAATTGGGTTTATTGACATACTTGATTTTTGCTTAGCAAACGGGTATAACCCTTTAACATGGATGCCGCTCTTGATATTAACAGATATACAGTCTATCTCAACACTGACAATATAAATACAAAAGTTATTGAACTTAAAAAAAGGCACTAATACAAATAAGGACTAGTGACAAAGCAATGAGGTAGACACTTTCAATAGCAAGAGATCAGCTGGTCTTCTGTATCGCCTTTTCGTATTCACCAATTTTGACGAGTACTTTGAGAATACCTGAGAATTTCAAAGTTGGTCCCAATTTGTTACCGGTTAATGTTTTGATTTCATTTTGAGACAGTTTGAGCAATTTCTCGCCAGTGATATTCTAAAAGTAAAATTTAGTAAATATAATAAAGTATAGAATAAACACATATAATAATAAATATATTCGAAATAAAACTTAATAGAAAATAGATACTAATTTTGTAGGTGCAGAGACCTCTAAGAGTAAAGGAAACACAGAAATTTTTAGAAAGTAAATATCAAGTTTAGATTAGAAACAACTGAACCAATATTCGGAGGATATAGGACACAAACAATAGAGGTGCGCTCGCAAAGAGAATTATGATTAATATTAATTAACTATTTACCATTAGTTGCGTTCTGAAACTTCATATAAATAAAGAATCGTGCCAATTCTTTGTATTATTATTATTGTGCAGAAGGAGTATTTCAATTCAAGTAGGAAGCTTTGATGTCGTTTTTGAATCCAGCCGTAACTTTCGATTTTATAAAAGTCTTATTATTCTTAATATTTTATTATTAATTAATATTATTAATAATTTTTTCTTAAATTTAGTATTTATCGTAAATAAACCTATTTCACTGAAAAAAGTGGAGATGAGACTAAATATATATTCATTTTGCTGCACTTGAACATGAAGTAAATGCAGTTTGCCTTCTGCCTACTAAAAGCATAAGAATGATTTGAGCGATTTTAGGATGAAAGAAATGAAAAATAACTAATTATCAGCAATGACAATTGCTGAACACACCGTTGAATTTTGAATTAAAAACTTGGTTAAAAACTCTCGGAGCCAGAGTTTCAAACTCGTGCTCGACATGGCTCTCGGAGCCTTAAAATTAATTCTAGGAACGAAAAATCTGGCTTTCGGGGCCCACAAATAGGCTCTATGACCATCGGAACTGGCTCTGCGAGCCCAATACAAATCAATAACAGAAAGCGGAAGGCTTCTCCGAAAAAGCAAGGTAAAAGATTAAAAGAAAACACGTCAAATGACGTGCTCTACTCAGAAAGATTTCTGAAGAACATAGCAAAGAGGGTCGTAATATTGCCTTTTGTTCAATTAATCATCCCCCTCATCATTCCCTGAAAGTTCCAACTTAATACTCTAAGTCATTCATGAGCGCCTTTGAAAACCCTCAAGAAAATAGTGTGTTTTAATTTAGATCCACATTCCCTGAAAGCTTCACCTGAATGGCCTTGACATTTTGGATACAAAAGGTCAAGCATGCCCCTTTCCCGATAACAAATTCGGCATGTAAACAATGGGCGAATTGTATAACTTTTAGCCCTTGCCAAAGAGACATAGTTTCTGGACCTTTCAACTGTGTTGAAAAATATGGATATCTCAAAATTTTGATTGGATATTAGGGAAGAAAAGGTGTGTGGGAGGGGGCCTGGTTGCTGTTCGATCACTTTTGACTCTTGAGAAGGACACTACAACTTTCAATTTCCAATCAAAAGCGCCCCTTCCAAAATTTTTACGACAACTCCTTCTATACGAAATACCTTGGTGAAGAGTAAATAAATTAAGAAAAATAAATAAATAATACATTTTACTTACATCACTTTTTACTTAGCCAGTGCTATTGCGCTATCTCAAATATATTATTGCATGACACTCATAATGCCTCTGTGCCCTGCGATAGCGCATTGAATGGTTATCTTATCATTTTTATTATTTTATTTTTTGTTCAAAGTTCAAAAACCATGACTTTTTTTTATTATTTATTGAATAAATTTTGCATTTTATTTTACATTATTTATATTTTCAGAAATATTGTATTCCATTTTAGGGTTATTGATACTAATTAGATGGTCTCTATTACTAACCCGATAGTTTGCTTTTTCGATCATGATATTGGTTAGAAAATATATATATATATATATATATATATATATATATATATATATATATATATATATATATATATATATATAAATATATATGTATATATACAGTACTCACAGAAATTAAACTAATGGATATTAGTGGATTAGTGGTGTCACAGACATCAGACCTCAGGGTTGTGGCCCCTTTGCATTACGTTAACTTATTTATTTAAGAAGCAGAAACAATCAATATAAAATAAGCCAGTTTGTCAAGCAAAAAAGCATATTGAGCTCTATACTATTAGCAGACTTGAAAGAACGCTATGTTTTTACTAAATGAATGTCTTCAGTTAAAGCATTTCAAAGCACAGGAGCTCAATAGACAACCTATCTGAAACAAGGTTGGGAATTTCAGTTCAATTTTTTAGATCTAGTATTATAATCATGAGATACCGTGTTTTCATAAAACATACCAGCAAACAATTAGACAAACGCCCTTTACAACAACTGAATATCAAAATCTTGTAAGTTGTCAGCATATGTTAGATTTATTTCGCAGTAAGAAACATAAAACATCTACCTGGCTTCTTAAAGCAGTGTTGCAGTAATTAATACCATTGACTTCCAAAAACTTACAAACTTCATTCAGACCCCATTTGGAAGGGGTTACGTTTCGATAAGCTGAAATAGAAGTTATATTACCAGGTATTTGGGGTATGATGAATTCCTTGGAACTTGCCTAAAAAAGAAAACTTCTTAGGAAATTCGTGGTTACTAGTAAAAGAATAGCATATATACAGATTTTTTTTTCTTGGGAGGGAGCTAAAGAAAAAAGAATTATATGACAACTTCACTAAAAAATGCTTCGAAACTCAGAAATATTTAGGACTTCAAGAGGGGAGATAACCCCGAAAACCCCCTCCTGTGTAAGTCCTTGCACTAAATACGATGCCAAAGGATGGCCTCCAGACCGGAGCTCTCAAATATATAATGATTTACGCGAGTTAGTTACAACGGTAACGTTTTTTTTTTTGCTGTTTTAATGAATCTGGCTCCTTTCCTTCTAAAAAGGACCATGATCCTTACGGCAGTATAAATGCTGCCCGTAGTGTTACTATTGCATGTTGATTCATACAAATATGTCAGTATAAACTTTCATCAAAGCAATCAAATAGAGTGCAAATTGAGGTGTGGACTGTTTTGCGCGTCCCGGAGCAGAATTCGAGAGAGGATATTCAAGTGAAAAACAGAGTTTCAGACAAGCGTTGTTAGGCATAAGATTATTCTAGGATGTCAATTAATCTAAATTACAACCCGTCAATTTTTCTTTTTTCTTAGTGAAAAGGAATGCGAAGTTTCTAGAAAATTCATAATTAATTGCATGATAAAATACTCTATTTCTATTACTTTCAAATCATAAATTTAATTTCAATAATACAGATGTTAGCCTGGTTTTACTTTAGAGCATGTTTGAGATTTTTCAAAATGATAAAACTGAAACAGTATGATTGAAAAGTAACAGCGAAATACTTCAAAATATACATAAAGCATAATTTAGTCGAAATTTTAGTATATTTTAAATGTGTTTTAAACTAAGAACTAAGCATAGAAGAATAATGTGAATATAAAATAAAGTAATATAAATATAAGAATAAAAACTATATAAAGTGATAAAATATCTACAACGTAAATTACTACAACTCAAACATAAACTGTGTTATTTATATTAGAGCAAAATAATATTTTATATTTGGACTTGTTTTTATTTATTTATGTTATATTTATATTTATTTTATAATTATATACTTATATTATATTTGTTATTTATGTTAAAAATGCGAGTTTTCTTCAAGTATTACAACTACCCAAAGCGTAATTTCACCAGTATCTGGACCTCATTTCCTTCTCCCACACAAGCCCAGAAGTCTGAAATACTTAACTCCTGCGAGATGAAGGTGACGTTGTTTTCGATGAGATGACAACCTATAAGACCCTGGTGAAGGTGAACGTAAACTGTTTAGCTTATCCAGACGAACGTCCACACAAACTGATTCGAGAATACGCCCCTTTCATTGCGAAACCACTCTCAGTGCTGATTACCCTTTGCTTTCGTAAAGGGATTTTCCCACCTGTTTGGAAGAAAGCTTGTCTAATGCCGTATCCTTTACCTTTGGGAAAATGCTCAAAAACCGATCGTTTTTACCATAGTACCGATTGGTTCTGGGGCTAGGATTTTTTGTTCTAAACTTTTATTAGGTACCGATCGGTTTTTCATGTGTGTTTGAACAAAAATGAGCAACTATTTTTAAAAGTGAAAAGCGTATCAATTGTTAAATACACGTACAGTTCGAGATTTGATGGTTCTTCTTCAAAATCACCAGTTTCTTTTATCAGATCTGAATCTAATAACATGTTTTTAAATATTTCGCCGAACTTTTGGTCACAGAAAACAAACACCAGTACATGTTATCTGTGCTTTTCGTAAAAATCACGCTCCTATCGAACACTTTTCCTCGGGTACGATGTGCCCATGTATCTTAGAGAAAAAAGAAAGAAAAAAAGACAACAATATAACACATTTTTTTTTTGTTTACCTCTTCAATAGTCACAGTTCCATTGCACTTTTCAGTCACTGAAGGATAGTCTAGTTTAATGGCGGCCACTTCCCTTTTATTCCCCTCAAATTCGTCTTCTTTACTGTCAATCCTATTTTCAACCTTCTTAAACGGATTGTAAGCTTTCTCCTTTTCTTTGTCAGCAAGAATACTTGACTTGAGATCCATTTTGAAATTTTTGCCAGTAGATGAATTTGTTTCTTCTATTAAGTCTAATTTTTGGAGACTTTTCGGCAATTCAGGAGAGTCATTTTCAGTTTTCTTTATTGTATTCAAATGCATTCCTTTACGAAGCAATTTTTTCCTGACAGGCAGTAACTTTTCATTTTTTATAGATTTTTGGTCCTTTTTGTAAACCATAGGGGAAATTGAACGCTTTCGGCTTGGTTTTCCAGAGCTAGTGCATTGTTCTGAAAAATAAGAACCAGTACGAAAATAAGAAAGCAAAGATCGCTAACTTTGGTTACAGAAGCTATTTTTAAACTAATTAAATAAATCCTAACTAATTCAAATAAAACATATAACAATTAAAAAAATGAAATCCATATTCAAAAGTAAAAAAAAAAATCTATCATGTTTATTGTAAGAGCTCAGTGCTTCCTCAATAATTTTCATTACATTTCAATCTTTTATTTCAGGCCCCCCATGAACACAGTGAGATCCATTAAAGACATCTTTGGTGAGGCACATTCGAAGCTAGTGCTTTGATAAGGCCTTTTTCGATAAGCTAGGAACAGAAATATTTTAAACAAAACTAATTGCGTTATGGGATTAGCTGTAAAGTGGCTTACTTACCCATTAAATGCATTGACAATTGGGACTGAGGATGTAAGTAAGGAATTCACTGTTTAGTTTGTTGTTTTGAGTTTTTTGGTATTATACTAACAGCGTGAGCAATTAGGTTTAACTTACTTTTAGTGTTTTGTAAGAAGCGTTTTGCTTACCTTATTTTTAGTTAAGAAGTAAATATAAAATTCATAACACAATACTATACTCTTAAAAAATTTGTCAGGTACTTTAGGGGTTGTTAATCCGAAAAGCTTTTGCTGTAATCGGAGGCTTCCTGACCAAGGAGCAACCATATCTGGTTTTACAGGCCTCCTGGTAGGTTTTTTGCTTGGTTACGGCCGCATATGTACCCCAATTTCTACCCGAATGCCCTGTGTAGCACCCAGATGTGGTTTTAAGTTAAACCAAGGCATGGTATTAATTATGAAAACAGCCCAGTTTTTCCCAAGATTTTTAGGCTTCAGGAATAAGCCTATGATTATAGCCTACAGCTCTCCACATTGGGATAGTAGCGTCAGCTACTCTCGTGTCATCAGGTTTACACTTACTACACAAAAAGACAATTCATTCACTATTGCAATCCGTGTTGAAGTTGCAAGGACAATTTGTAAATTTACTGTATAAGTTCACTAAATGGATTCTATATCAAGCTTATATATATAAAAAAAAAGTAAGATTTGAAGTAAAAAATTAATGCACCCCTGACACAGCAAGAGTTAATGTTCAAGATACCCACCAATTTCCCGCTTGGACCCTCTCCCTAAATTTCAACAAGGTAAAAAAAGAAAAACAGTTAGATAGATCATTAAGGCAGACTTGCCGGATGAGGATCATTTGCGCCCTTTTGGCACTTGTGGCGCATTTTCACTTTTATACCGGCGCAACATTAAATCATCTGGTACCAGTGCATCAAGGTTGAAGCGGACGGAGAATAACTAGCTGATTCTTGACCAGAAGGTGCACTAAAGATTAATATTACTCAACGAACTGACGAACCATGCAAAAATTGTTAAAATTTGTTATATTGTGATTGATTTTCATTTGTGTGTCCACACTCAAATCAGTTTTTTCCCTTTGAAAGGAAATTTCGTTCCTTAGAGTAATCCGCTGACTTGACCCCCATATTTTGAAACAAAAATAGATTAATCTCTATAAAAGAGAAATCCCCAAAAAAAAAACAACAAAGCGCCTCAAAGTCACACTGTTTGCATTCACACTTTCTTTTAAGTGAAGTACCGAAATTACACCTTTTAATTTGCCTTCATCCGCGCAAAGGAAAAATGACATGAAACAGACAAATTAAAGAATTATTATCATTTCACCATTTTATCATATTTACCGTAATAATACCATTTTATCCTGAAGTCATAAAAAACTTCAAACTAAACGCCGTGGAGCTTAAAATCAATTTAATTAGCTAGTATAGTGAATGATGTTTTGAGATGACAAATAATTCAAATATAGCCTCGATCTAGCCACAAATAATGCAAATCTACCTTGAATTCCTATTTCACATGCAGCCTCAAATTAAAACATAAAAATTTAAATGAATCTGAATTAATACTGACTCTGAGTCAAATATATGTCACTACTTTCAATAACATAAGAGACGATGTAGATTTTGTACAACATAATTTCACAAGATTCCAAGAAAACTCTAGCACTGGCGACAAATTTATTGTTTGAATGGATGAGACTGATATGAAACTGTGCTTTAACTTACCAAAAATGAAATCTTATATGCATCATGCAAAAATAGTAAAATGTGTGCTTTTTATTGCACTTGGTATTTACAAAGTGACATATAGCGACCGCGATTTCTGTCTATCTGTCTGTCGGTCGGTCCCAGTTTTTCTAGTTGAAAGGGAGTGGAAGGATGGTTAATTCGGAAAAATTAGAAAAAGAGGTATTTTTAACTTACAAAACGGTTATCGGATCTTAATGAAATTCGAGATTTAGAAGGACCTCGTGTCTCAGAGCTCTTATTGTAAACCCGACCATATCCGGTGACGTTGGGGGGAGTTGGAGGGGCAAAATGAAAATCTTGGAAAACGCTTAGAGTGGAGAGATCGGGATGAAACTTGGTGGGAAGAAGCTCTTGACTTTTCTGACCTCGTCACAAGTGTCATACGAGCTTTTGGCTCTTGTTTTGGTAGAGTAAGTGGTCAACTCCAAAGTCCTTTGCTTGCGATAAGCTAGGTCAAGTTTTTGTTTCTTTGATCGCATTATATTATAGAATATATATACTATATATTATAGAAATATATTATAGAATATAATATATTCATCACACTATATATCATAGAAATCGAATAAACAACTGTGTTGTTTATGTGACACCAATTTTCAGGAATTCCTACAGACTTTTTCCGTAGAGTTAGAATTATTGAACTAAAAGAGAAATTCAAAGAATCCAAATCTAAAACTTTATAAACAAAAAGTCTACCCCTTGAAAATACAATTTAACCTCTAATCTCTTCTCATTTGAAAAAAGTACAAAGAACTTGGTAAGCAAAACAAACCATGTAATGGTGGCCCTGTAAGTGGATATCCAATCATCTCACAATAGCCTAAGGGGTAAATATCGGGTGACTGACAATCTGTCCAATGGTCATAAGCTTCTCCCCAGCCATCAAAGCGGATCCTTAATAACCGACCAATCACATTCACTACAGTAGCAACGCAAATCAAATACGGGTTCATAAGGTCGACTGCTTCCAATTTCATCCCTATAACAAAATCATGAGGATGTTCTTCCTAAAATAAAAAAAAAACCATTAAAGCAATAAAAATAATCCGTCCAACATATTTGGGCGTTTTCTCTTTTCCTAAATAAGAGTCACGGCATTATAAATAATGATGATATACAAACATTCTTACTAATTTTGATTCCATTTTAACGTCACTGAACTTAGTCGTCCGTTCAAGTTATGCCCTCGGTGAACGTTCTTGAACGTCCACAGTGAAAATCAAGGTTAAGATGAGTTACTTAAGTTGTCTCGACTTAAACAGAAGGACTACCGATGATTACCTTAAAAGTAGGGCAAAGCTCACTCAGAGAAGACTGACATAGCTGCGACATTAAAATAATCAACTTTGTCAATTGGACCCACCTTAAGAAAAGAAAAGAAAATCAAGGAAACTGGCTTGTTTTAGTTTGAGCTTTCGTTAATAGTCGACTGATACTAGTCACCCATCTATCAGCCAAGCTTCAATCTTCACCGGTTCAGCTTGAAGCCATAACATTAGTTTATTTTGGAACTTTTAATATCGAGTACCAGTCCACAGACCATTGATTGAGCTACATAGGGATTGAAGTCTCTTTACTATTCTCTTTACAATCCCAATCTTTATAATCTTGCAACCTTTAGGTCTCTTTAAAATCCGAATCTTTACAATTTTGCAATCTTTAGGTCTCTTTACAATCCCAATCTTTACAATCTTGCAATCTTTAGGTCTCTTTACAATCCCACACTGGGCTTAATAATGGATAAAATAATACGAAGCCAAGACAGAAAATGAAATTTACAAGTTCAACTAAAAAACACAGATGAATTTTTCTCGACAAGATAAGGTCATTGTTATTTCTGAGAAAGCAATCAAGATTTTCCATCATTCAAACTTAAAACGTCAAAGGTCAAAGAGAAAGAACGCAGCCAGTTTCTTTTCCTTCCTCTTTCTAGCATAGAAATGAGATTTTAATACATGATATTAGGCTGGGGTGATAAAATTCAGCCTATCAGAAAAGAAAATAAAAATCAACAGAAAGGTCATTAATTTAGGTAAATAATACGCGTAAATTTTCCAAATTTACTCGCGAACTTATACGTCTGCAGTGGGGGTGCACCAGAGCTTAGACTCCTTTTTGTGAATGTTTTCAGGAAAATATGGATTCATCACTTTGAAATTAATCTCCATCTTTAGATACAGATTTTCCTGTCCAGTCTCGATTGCAGTTTGGCCTGAAACGTATCCGACCACTAAAACGAAGAGCTTTAAAGATTATGTTAGGATGAGCTAAAAGGGAGCGATGCATTACTTCTTTTAGCATCATGTATCGCAGTTTTTGATAAGGAGTTAGGAAAGACAGCACTTCTTTTCTAATACTTTACTCATATTCTGAAGCCCAGCCCTAATCTATTAATTGTAGCAGGACTTCAAAAATATAGACGCAAAGGCTTAGCATGTTGGTAATTTTAATTGAACATTCTAATATTGTCATTGGGTTGACCCTGGCTGAGCTTGTAGAGTCACGCCACTGAACCCTTTCCAAACCAAATAGCCAACGATACCCGGACTCGAACCAGTGTCCTCAAGGACAAAGAGTTTCAAGTTTAACGTCTTGACGTGACTTCTGTCACCTTTTCTTTATTTTTTACTCTTGAAACATTCATGTAAATGTAAACTCCCCACCTCCGTCCAAAAACTTTGAGTTTCACCCCCCCCCCCCCCCTGTAAAATTTTAAGATATCACAGTCGCCTAGAACATATACTATTCATAAACTGCACTAGACATAAAAGACGAATACATCGATAGTTTATTAGCCGTAGTAAAATACTTTTAATTCCCCACGTAAAATACGATGATTTTAATTCCTGTAAAGTCTACTGTAATCCGCGTTGCTCCTGTCTAGTTTAGTCAAAAGCCATAGTCAAAGGCTACGTCAAAGCTAGATGGGAGCTTCGTGGGTGTGATTAAGAGGGAACTCTTAGCAGATTAAGATGGAGGGAGAAAGTGTGCTTTTATGTTGGCACCAATCTGTTTGTTGCAACAATGAGAACCGAGTAGCAGCAGTTTCAAGCTGCATAAGTTTGCACCTTTACAGAGATTGTGCAATAGTCATATATTGTAGCGCTTCTATTTTCACTTTAAGTTCGACATTAAATTTTGATATATATATATATATATATATATATATATATATATATATATATA
Source organism: Artemia franciscana (assembly GCF_032884065.1). Lineage (NCBI taxonomy): Eukaryota > Metazoa > Arthropoda > Branchiopoda > Anostraca > Artemiidae > Artemia > Artemia franciscana. Next base: position 51,328,393 of record NC_088864.1, read on the forward strand.
TATATATATATATATATATATATATATATATATATATATATATATATATATATATATATATATATAGACCATACACATCTAAAATAAATTTTAAGGGAGAGGGGTGTTTAAAAAAGTAGCCAAAAAGAAGAGGCAAACTACAAGGAAAACATAAGACATCCCACGGTAAACCATAAGAATTTTAAAATTAGGGGATTGGAAACGGGCTACCCTCCCCTGGGCAAGCACCTGACGCGTAAAATAGAAGACAAAAAATTTAATACACATACACGTTGAATCATGTCTTTCGTCACCGGTTTCGAATGAGTATTCTTCAAATAATTCGTCCATCTGAAATTTCCTTTCTTGTAGCCATAAGGTGGATTGATTGTAATCCCATTCTCTTCACAGAATCCAACGTAAAAGAGATTAAAGTTGGTTATATGAAAGCAAAACCTATTGGTAGGTTTATCATCTTCATAAGAATCAACACGTATCACTATATAACCGTCCTTCAAAACCTGAAACGGAAGAAAATGCTAGTATACAACATACCAAGATGTGATACATACTATCTCACAATATGCATAAAATTGATAACCAAATAACTATATTGTAGCCACACTTTTCAATAGCATAAGTAACCTTTAAACTTAGTCAATAATAAAAAAATAAATAAAATGACACTCTTTTAATTGCGAGATGAAAACCATGACAATGGTCAAATTAGAGAACGTAACAGTGACACTTTTAAAACAATCGAAAGAAACCTTACAACGAAAAAATACAGTTTTACAAAAAAAAACAAAAATCAATTACAAATAAAAAAAAAAAAACAAAAAACAACAGAAAACAAAACAAGCAAATTAGTTAGCTGATACTTCAGCTACCTAATTAAAGTAAATATCTAGCAGCGATTTTTCCATCAATCAAGACCCAGTTGAGGCGTGTTTATTAGCCAATGCTCACTGAAGGTGCGTTTGCTCGTTTAATAGGCTTAAAGAAACAATCTATACATTCATGGTGTGATATTTTACACCCAAAGGATGCACGAAGGCTCAATTTAATCCTACTTTAAAACTAGAAGATTTATTGAAGAACATATTTTTTTTTGTAGTGGCAAAGAAGCAAGACACTAAATCATCCAGGGACTTTGGGGTTCTGCCCCCCTAAATCAGAAATTTCCACAGATTCCTGGACGCTTCTAATACTTATTACCAAATAAAAACCCGTTTTCTACTATCCCCCCCCCCGCAAAAAAATCTTGCGCGTGTAATTGCCGAGAATGTTAGGTGCACCTTAATTATTAATCAAGAATAGAATACAAAAACACAAGATTATTAAATTACATGATAAGAGCACACAATAATAGATAGACTTTAGATCCAGAAGGCGAGTATATAAAGGGCAAAAAAAGGAGATAAAGTACACACAAGAAAATAAAAATGACGAGCAATTAAAGAACAATTTGTCAACAGTAAACACGCACCAACAATACAAAACAAGAGCTAAGAGTTCATATGGCACTTGTGACGAGAAATCGGATCCGGTCCTGTTATGCCAATCACGCATCTAGAACTTGTGCTTATTCTCAAAATCGCCGAAGCACTAAAAATCCTCCCAACTCCCCTAAAGTGATCGAATCTGGTCCGTTTATGTCAATAGCGTATCTAAAGTTGTGCTTATTCCTCCCATCAAGTTTCATCTCGATACCACAACTCTCAGCATTTTCAAAGATTTCCTTTTCCCTCTCCAACTCCCCGGAATTGGGATCGAATCGGGGAAGCGCCAATTTCTTATTGAATCTGTTCCGGTCCCTGATACACCTGCCAACTTTCAGCGATCGCTATATTGATCACGTATTTAGTTTGGGATCGTCTTCGAGTAAAAATTAAGGTGGTCCAGAATTCGAGCCTGAGACCTCTCGCACCCTAAGCGAGAGTCATATCGCTAGACCAGCAAACCAATCATTTGTTTTATCAAGAAATACAATTCTTCTCAAGTATCTCGTTCGCTCGCTCCCCCCCCCCAGATGGTCAAATCGGGGGAGAGACTATTTCTAATTTAATCTGGCCTGGTCCCAGATACGCCTTCCAACTTTCATCGTCCTAGTTTATGTGGAAGTGCCTGAACTAGTGAAACCGGGACGGACCGACAGACAGACAGACCGACAGAGATAAATTCCGACCGCTATATGTCGCTTGGTAAACAAGCAAAATAACAAGCAAAAAAGAAACATTCAAGGGCACATATACTTATCTTATAACCATTTTATCAATTTTTCCTTACGTTTTTACATTTCTTTTGTTTTTCTGTTGTATTTTTTTTGTGTGTAAGATACTTAACTATCTTGATAAAATTTATGTTTCTTGTCTTTCCTACCTGGCAGATAGTAGCAGCACAAATTTCTTTTAAATTCAGGGGATCGATAACCTCTAATTTCATGCCTTCTTTAAAACTATCTTGCTTAGAGTGAAAAGGATGAGTTTGGAACAAATCAAACGGAGCATCGTCTTCAAGTTTGACTTTTTCCTCACAACGTTCATGATAGGTTCCTTTCGCTATTAAGGCGTGATTAACTGATTTGGCCCATCCTACTGGATGCAACCACTGTGACTCGTCAGAGCACCAAAAATCTGAAAATGAAAAGAAAATATTAGTGATGAAGACTATTAAATTATGTCAGGACTAAAAGTTAAATTAATTTTCCACTAGAAGTAGTTCCAAAAAGTCTTGTTTCTTTGCTCACTAATATTGGCAGGTCAACTGCAGAACCGATTTCACAGTTTTTATTCAGAAAAAATTTCTGTAATTTCGTTGACTTTATTTACTATTCTACAAACTTTATCTCGTCTACTAAATCAAATCTAAGAAGAGGTTTTATAAAGTCAAATAGTAACTGAAG